>NW_013666192.1:133352-161862 GCF_000517525.1 Limulus polyphemus | reverse complement strand
AAACAAACAAACTTGTAAACATGCTTAAAATTCAATATTAAAAATATAAAGTCCAATTTGCAACACAAAAAATAGAAATACCGCAGATATTCTTTAATAATGTTGTACAAAAGGTTGATTTCTTCATATTAGTTTCAAACTTTTGAATATTCAAATTAGCAAGTGGAACGTAACGTATCAGAATTACATTCTGACTTTATTTTACATTTATTAAACAAACTTATCCGACGCAAAATATGCTTAGATCACTTACACTTTGATCATAAATATGTGGCCAAGTCGGGATACCCCTTGTGCTTAGTAGTAATGGAAAACAAGGGAATATGAATCAAATTAGGACCATCCGGAAAGCCGGACACAGGTTATTATAAGTAAAGCTCGGCGTGTAACAGGTGAGAATCTATAAATATTAAATAATGAAAAGGGCATTCATGCTATTTCGCACAAAGACATGACGGTCAAGTAACTGGATTTTTGTACAATCAAACTGTTGAAACGAATGGTAGGAAATTGTCGTGTCCTCGTACACTGGGCTGACTATGGAAAGCCATCAGGGTAGGGTTTATGCTTACAACATGACAGCTTTATGACAGAGACATTTGCAACAGAAATCAGGCTATAGAGCTATTGTCAAGATGCTCGCTTGTCAGATAGAGCATGACCGGGTGTAGCGAAATGGACTGTAACGACGTGGTGAGACTGGAAAAGCGTTTTAATATAAAGTGCTCAACCTCTGTATTGACAAGGCCATCTGCATGTCTGGATGTATATTTGTATTGTTTTTGGTGATCGCGCTTTAATCTATGATTTGTTTCCTAAAATATTGGCGAAGGTTTGACGAATGTTATATAAATTTAGCACCAATCGGGATGCTCTTTTGTTGTATGAAAAGTTTATTTCTGAAAATGAAATAGTTATTAGAAATATAAAGTTGCGAGAGCTCACAAGTTCATTTTAAGTGTGTGGCATAATATTTTGTTAGCATTTGTTAAAGTGATTTCATCGAATGCGTTTAACCTAATTTAACTGCTATATTTACAGTCTTGGCCAAAATGTTTGCATACTGTTCTATATTGATGTTATTGTCTACATGCATGGAGTAGTTAATGAGTAAATGCCAAAGTAACAGAGAAGATAGTGTATGATCGAACAAACATTTACGTGTTGTTATTCTGGTCAGTATAAGTTGTTTTGAGCATTTGTTCGTTTTGTATAAAAGCGTGTGCTTTTGGCGTCATCTTTTTTTTCGAAACAGATCATCGCTTTATTCAGACAATTATCTGTACTTGGTGTAGAGCCATGTCTCGTCACGTGCCAGATATTATAGGGCGTGAAATTGTTCGATTGTCCAGAAATTGTATGAAGCAAACCGAAATTGCCAGAACAGAAAGGTACCCCAGTGTACTGTGTCCAGAATCCTGAAAAACATCATCGGACTACAGGAAACGTTGTTCCAAGAAAGTCTACTGGTAGACACCGAAACACTACTACCAGAGATGACGGTGTTTTGTTCAGGTTAACATGTCTAGGTCGAAAGAAGTCTTGGAACACCTTACGACAGGAATGGTATGAACAAATTCATTCCAGGGTATTCAGAAGAATAGTGAATAGGAGACTGACCAAGCAAGGTTATTTTGCAAGAAGGGCTATCTACAACCCGATATTAACGCCGACACGATGTTACTAGGGCAAGACAGCATGCCAACTTACTGTTAGAACACTAGCGACATGTCATCTTTTTAGATGAGTCCTGTTTCGGGATTGTTAAATCTGATGGCAAGATTCGTTGTTTGCCTAGATAACAGATGAGGGAAGACTGTCTTTCTCACAGGGAACACATAGGAGGTGGTGCATTACATATTTTGGCAGCTATTGATGATGGTGGAAAAACAGCTAATCATATTCTCCAGGTAAACGTCAATGACGCCTCCTACAGGCATCACATAGAGACGATATTTCTGCCATATGCTAGGGGAAGGTTTGACAATAACTTTGTGTTCTAGGATGGCAATGCCACTGCCCACAGTGCACGTATTGTAGAGAATTATCTCGACCAGGAGGGAGTTACAAGATTGCCATGGCCAGCATTGTCCGCAGATTGTAATTCCATTGAGAACTGTTGGACAGAACTGAGCCAGAAAATTTCTAACAACGAACCTAAACCAGCTACTGTAGCTGGGTTGCAGCGCCTTCTAGTGACAAGCTGAGATGAAATCACGGTGGATTACATCAATAACCTCATAGACAGCACGGCACGTCGCCTTATGGAGGTTATTACGAGAAGGACCAACCAAGTACTGAATGTTTAATATCAACTAATATAAGGCTACAGACACTATTTATCATAATTTGATGTGTGTTTCATCATTATATATGTTTTGATAAGTTTCTTTTTACTTTATGATAGGTGAAATGCAGAATCATATATATTTTTACAGGTGTCTGATAAAATTGTTTGCTGTTCTAATATATCGCTCATGATAAAACCTGTCTCATTATGCAAAGTACATATGTAGGTGTTTAATATAACACTCATTTCTTACTTTGACAGTGCTAAGTGTATTTGTATTCCATCGTAATAATAATGATGTTAATTGTTACAAAATATGCAAATATTTTGGCCAAGACTGTATTAGGAGGTTGCTGAAATATGTTATTCTTTAAACTACGAAACAAAAAGAGTGCTAGTAGCATCGGTGCTAGAAATAATTATTTTTGTTAGTTATAAATCAGCATAAATTTGTGTCTGATTGGGCGTGCCAGACTGTGAATCTGAGATGCCATGGATCGCATTCCGTTTCCACAAATAGTGCTACGAACTTTAGGACTGTGAATGCGTTATAAAAGTAATGGTCAAATCGCAATTATATGATTAGAATAATCCAAGAGCTGGTGATGAGTGGTATCGGTTCAAATTTTGGTACGGCTAGCGCAGATAGTCCTTGTGTAGCTTTGTATCTGAAAGACAGAAACCAACTTAATTGCTATTTTGTCATTAATATTAATTAAAATACTCAAAACGTATTGAATATAGACATTTTCACATTAAATAATTATATGGACTTCCTTAACTTACTTCTAACACTTATTCATCTGTGTATGAAATTGTGATAATTTTACAGTACTAAAGTAATGCAGAATTTCTAACAAACTAACATACTGCGAGTTAATTGCACTTTAAGAGAACAATTTTCCAGGTATAGGCTACCACTGAAACTTGTTCAGCATGGTCAGTCTAATGGGTATGACTACATACTATTTTTCAACAACATTTTAACAAATTTCTGAAGAAAGCTGAATTCAGTGTTATGACATATATCTTAACATACTTTCCACAAATTCTCTACTATATGTGAACGTTGGTTTTCAAGAAAAGGCTTAATCAGACCAAAGCCACGACAGCTCTTTTCTACTACACCAGGGACTTAACAGGTAATAGCCGAATGTTTTTGCTGTGACTCCAGTTTCTTCGGTCATATTTCTCATGAAAACAAGCTTTGATTTCGAGATGTGGATGGAAGCTTGAGAAATATTTGAACTTATAAGTAATGATAAACTCCAAATTATCGTTTATTATTTTGTCAACGGTACGAGGATACGGTACGTTTTGTTTGTTTTTGTTTTTTGTTGTTGTTGTTTCTTGTTTTCTTGAGCTAGAGGGTTCTCTATAGTTACAGTCTTCACTTTTAGATGAGTGTGTTGCACTGGATGTTCTATCCTAATTACTCTGCTGTGCGAGTAGTGCAGTTTCATGATGAAGGCTGAAAGATTTCTTCTTTGAAATGTGTCATTTGGTTCCTTTTCATTTAACAATCAGTCTTTCGAATGGTTGGGAATTCGCCCTGAATAAAATGTATAGTTATTAAACAAATCACCGTGGCGCTATGTCTCGAGTTTATCTTGGCACGCCACTAAATCATTATACGCAAATATTTTTTATAAAGCGTGATTAACCCTTTTTATTTTGTTTCTATTGTAAAAAAGACTTAAATATAACGGTTTTCAACATCAGAATTTCTCAGTATTATTCGACATAAAAGTTATAGAAATTTTCTTTAAATTCTAAATCAATATCATCACTAAAGTTTCATATAATATTATTAATTACATTTGTTACAGAAAAACGTTTTTAGTTTATTAGTGAGCCGTACTTGTGTTGAATAAACTATGCGACACAATAAATTCATACAGGTGTGTAGGTTAACTGTGGGTGTTTATTTGATGTACTATGAGGCATCATTGAAGAACGTTCATACAACTTGACACGTATGATCGGGGTACTATACAAAATTGTTGAACCTGAAGGAAGCCAATTTTTTATATCGTAATTTAATGACTAAGCTCTCTCTCGCACACACACACCAATTTGTAGAATAATCCATTTATTTACACATGCAAAATGTACTGATCGTGTAATGTGGCAGGTCTATGTTTGACTAGCGATGTAGTCAGTCACATCATATTAGTTTATAAAGTAATGAATAAGATCAAGGATCTTGCTCACTTTCTATATTTCTAACTTTCTAAATTCTTGTCGAGCAAATGCGTCACTATAAAAGTCCATTTCTTGGGACGGCTATTCAAACATATCTGTCATCAAGAGCATTTAAGACCTGCAATAAAAACTAAATATTTCAAGCGCTAACTGAGCATTGGAAATGGTTATTAAACTAGCCTGTAAAGTGAAACAAACATCAACACTTGTCCAAAGAACCAATTTGTTAAACAGTAATCAGAATTCAATGATCTCCAAATTCATGATGCAATGTTAAAATTCTGTCATCTGATATCTCACAACTAATCTGAAAACCGCTTATCTTCGATTCAAGGAGAAACATGGTTCTTAACTATGGACAACGAATGAGTAGAAGCGTGTAATGTGATCTGATGAGTCGCTTTATACAGTTTTCAGCAAAACTTTGAAGAATACACTTCCAATAATGCAAGCTGCTGGACGCAGTGTAATGATACTGGGAAATAATTCATATACTTTAACATTGTTTCTGAACATAATTACGCCACAATGATATATTTTTGTTTTAATATGCAAGGGCTCTTATTACAATCGTGCTGTACTCACATCTTGTTTTACTTTCTTATCCCCATCAACTTTATTTTAGCCCGATCAATGTGAACATAAGAAAATTACTGTTTAATATTCGTAATCAATAACATATAATTTAGAAATATATTTTTATTTTCTTACTGGAAGCATATTACTTTCTTCCCGCGTCTATCTCAATTTATCGATTTGTCTCTCACTCCTTCTTCCTCCTCTCTTCTTTATCATTGAATTTCTGTTTTTATAATCCTTACTCAAACACACGTCGGCCCGGTCCCTTTGTTTAGGATATTATACCTTCTTCCTGTCTATCTGGCTGTAACGTTATAACCATAGGAGGTCTTGTAATCTCCATACTGGCTAAACTTAGAAAAGTGGCCGCTATACCCGTTCATTCCAATCATTTTATAATACATATATAAATATACATAGAGTACTGTAATTCCCTAATTCTTAGACACTTCCCAGGTGTCGGCTGCTTTATTACACATACTCAGCTTCAAACGATATTATCTTACACCTCATTTGATACCGGTTCTTTCAAGACTATAATGCAACAGTACACCTTGTTCTTTACATTGTCTAAAATGAGTTCCAAACGAATGACAGTCACTTACATCATCTTTATTAGCACAAACACTGGTTCTCAATACGATTGCGCATCAACAAAATAAACTTGGAAATCTCCTTCGCCAACGCAATCCTCTGGCTATATTTATGTACTTATTGGAAATCGTACTTCTCGGCCACTTGGCTACAATTGAACAAGACACATCCCGATATATTCAGTAGAGTGTATACCACATTTGGTGTAGGATATTATTGTGAGATCAGATATTACTTGAGGTCCTGTTAAAGCGACCTGTTAATATTTTGTTTGTTTGTAGTTGATTACAAAGCTAAACAATGAGCTATCTCTACTATACTCATCACGATGTTTAGCGTTATAAATCCGCAAACTTACTACTGAGCCTATGTGAGGCCCGTCAATATGTATTTCAACTTATTCGGTTAACTTTGTATTACGCCGTTTATAAAAGTATGAAATCATTATAGAAGATTAAACTGCGAACCTCATGGGATAAATGTTACTTAGCTTATCCGTAATTATTCATAATTTATTTTTATTCTGTTGGCTACAAACGATAAGCGGATCTTTACAAGTTGGAGTGCTTAATCCTACTCCTAGTTTAAAGTCTATAATTTCATTCCTCTTGTGTGACTAATGAATAGTAGTTAATCTAACGACTGACGTATCCTACTAGGTACCTCTTCCATTAATCTACATTGTATCATTCCCACTCTGTATTTGGTATCTATTTTGGTAGTCTGTGTAAAGCCACTTGTTTTTGGATAGATATAACGATAAATAGATGAACAGAGACTTCTTTCTGATAAATCTAAAAGACACCTTAACGTTGTCTGTCAAAAATCGCTCAAAACAAATAAAAATTTCCAACTCGTCAATGTGATATATACTTAATGCATGATTCATCTATGCAACCGCTTTAGATACAAACATGTGTATAAATAAATGTGTATAGAAGTACATACAACTCTTTACACCCACAGTAGTCTTTACTTTCTCTCCGAGATCGATCTTCATAGCAAAAAAAATTACTTGCGCGTTTCCCAAAACGTTCAAAATATAATTACACTCCACCAGAACTTACAAATGTGTAAACCCGGGCAAACTGTGTAAATAATGAGCATCTAAAAGGCCAAGTCCTAACGAAGCCAGTAAACTAGGACAGAAGCCTTTAAGCTGCTGTCTCATGCCATTGTCTAGAGGATGTAAAATAATTAAAGCGCTGGATAATTATATTTGGTGTATGCCAAATGCCGTATTTTCAAAAGAAGACATTCTTTACTTCGCCCGCGGCACGTGCTCGTACAGCTGATATACTGCTTCGAACTTTAGGCAACAGAGCTTTACTACAAAGTAAAACAACCTGGAAATATCTTTTGGCCACATCTTAATTTGATTACCTGGTCGTTTAAGCAAAACGGTAACCTTGTTTGCAAAGACTTCAGACGAACTTCAACCCAACGACTATTTCGGATCAAGCTTCAAGGTATTTAGACTCTTTGTCAACTATTTTATTAAATCTCTTTATCCCGTTCTTCAAAGCGATCTTTTTTCTTTTAACTAATGTATTATCGCTTTTTATTTTTACCTAATTTTCTCTTTAAATTTTTTTATTTCCTTTTATCTTGCTAATTAATCTTCTATATTTTTCTCTCACGTTATTTCACAAGCTTCATTTAAATAATGCGTTTCATTGCATTTTAAAAACTTTTCTCGCTGTTATACTCTCTCTCTCTTATCCCGATGAATAAGCAGTAAGTTTTCAGATTTAGAACGCTAAAATATGGGGTTCAATACTCGGCGAAAAACAAAGCTCACATAGCCCATTTTGTACCTTTGTGCTCAAACAACATCAACAACTGTCTTGTCTTCTGTAGTTTCCTTCTGTTTCTCTCATTCCATTTTTACCTTTTCTACAACTTTATTTCCAATTTTGGGGAATCTCTAGCCGAAAATGTGTGATTTGACTGTCACCCTTATAACACTCTCAGAGCCTCAAAGTGTTGAGCACGATTTTTTCTCGCAATGATATGCTAACCATAGATCCTCGAGTCCATAATCTGGCATGCTAACCACTAGGACACGCCTAATTTACTTTGGTTTATAAGAATCAAAATACTTATGAGACTTCTGAGTAAAAAATAGAAGAATAGTTGATAAATGTATTCTATAGCTAACTTAGACTAATAATTCATGTTAATTTTCTTAGACATATGGAAATAGCTTAAATTTTTATTACTCGACAACTGTTTTTAACTTTCTTCATAATTTATGATGCTCGCTATGCAGGAGCAAGGTTAACCATACTCCTTGTGAAGATTCTGTGAATGATCAAATACTTTCCAAAGGCAAAAGCAGCTTGAACACCTAATATATATATATATATTAGCTGGAGTATCTGTCCCCTGAACGTAAGTTATGTAAATTCATGATTAATGAAGGGTTATCTTAGGACATGAAAAGTTTCTTCCTTTATATGTAATTGTAAAAAACAAAACAAAAAAAAACATAGAATGTGAAACTGCAACTTTGCATTATCTCCACATGAATCCAACAAACCTTCTTGCCAAGAATGGTAAAGATCCATCAACAGGAGGCTAAGTAGTGGTAAAAAACACAAAAACCGCAAAACGCAAATTGCAAAACTGAAAATTTGTATGTATGGACCTCATGAACTTCTACACCAATTTGGATGAAGCTCCATCTACACCCTGCGAAGTAGTTATATGGACATACAACAGACAGTACTATTATATTGATATAGATATATCACGAGGCTTATTAAAGTATAAGCTATACTTATATTGCAGATGAAGAGTGTTGAGTTTAACGTGTTACAAGTTGTCTGCACAATACGACCTTAAAATCCTTATGCGTATACACAAGTACTGTAGTTGACACTCAACTGTGGTACACTAAGTTTGCGGATAGTAATGTTCCCTTAGTACTTGCTAACATTGGAGTATGCATATCATAAATATACTTCTCATTTCGTAGTCGATTAAATTTTGCTCTTCGTCGTGATTAAAGTAAGGTTTATCGATTTTGTGTTAATGCAAGTCTACGTGAACTAGATTAATGCCAGGGAAGCGGCAGCCCTTTAGGGCAATGAATTTTCGATTGAAGTGTTGCTTTCCGGAAAACTCCTTCATTGTTACAGCATAGTGCAATCAAGAGAAAATTGTCTTAGTATCCATTAAACTGTAACGTCGATTTACAACATTATATCGCTTATACGTTTCACAGCACTTTGCATGAAAGCATTTTGGAAAGGCTAAGCTAAGCTGTTCATAAAACTAAAATATAATGAGATAGATATCTCTAAACTTATCGAATTTTAGATCTTTCTTTTCTGTAATGAAAAAGTAATGCTTTCATATTGTTACATCTGCTTCAGCTATACTAAAAATGCTGAAAAATGAAAACGTTTAGACCAATTTTTTTTCAGGAATAAATAAGTTTCAAAGAGTAATGACAAATACATTTGAACATAGAGAGAGTTATATTTGGTAAAGAAGTTCAAATACATTAATGGCCTTGAAATGATTGCTTTCAGGTAATAATTAAAAATTAATTATAAAATGGACACAAAACAATTTACACTCAAAAAGTATATTTCTTTTGTTTTATAAAAGTTTTCTGCTATCGAACTCCGATATGGGAAATTACCAATTAAATTCTTTTTACTGAACTTATTATTAGGACCTCCAGCCTTTCTTTGTGATAAGAGTTTGGATTCGACGAGACACAGACCTCATATGACGTCTTTTTCGAATTCAGACCACGTGGTTCGTGTAGTAGTAGAACAGGAATTGTTTCATATATGTTAACATAAAATTATAGCGCAACGAATGCAATGACATTCAAGTTCATCCTGATAATGCTCAATTGGATTAAGATATGGTGACTGACCGAGAAGATGGTTGAATCCATTGTCATGCTTTTTAAATCAGCCTCAACCCGTATATGGGCTGTCACTTGTGACTTCGTCGTCTTGAAGAGCTCTTTCCACCAGAATGAAAATGCAGTATTGTGAGATGGAGACGATTGGCTAAAAAGTTTAATTATACTCCGAGATGTGCAGAGGGTCTAACCCCTTCCAAAACAACGTTTTCTACACCAGTACAATATTTCCTACAGTTTATACTATCGGAAAAAAACCCTTATCTTGTTTCTGCATATTTACAGCTACTATAAGAAAAGAGCGAGAAATGCGACCGATCAAATAACATCACACACACTTTCAGTTATTCATTTCTATGGTTTTCACTGTAAGAACCATTAAAAATGAGCTTATCTTGTGCTTCTAAGATAAGTGGTTTTTGGATTGACTGGTTGTCTGCGGTCATATGACAGTTTCTGTAATACCTTTACATGGTACAGTTGTAAAATTTTGATCCTTACCAATGTTAAAAGAAATAATTCATTGATACATACATATTCTGTCGTCTGTTACACATTAAACGCCTATCCAACCATCTTTCCTTCAGACAGTCAGCGGGATACACGTTTTTCTACTGTCAGATGTACTGAATGTGCAATCTGTTTCGATTGTCACATTTGACAGACTGATTTCTCTAATAATCAATCAATCTAAGAAATCGCCTTAGCTAGATCAGACACCACTATCATTCCACCTTTGAAAGTCGAAATATCCTTGCTCTTACCCATTGTTTTGAAAACTAACCATAATATGACTTCACATCCGTATCTATAGAATTTAAATAATTATTGTATATTAAATAAACAGTAGATTTTTGCATATGAAACTTGATACCTTGTTCTATAAATGTTTGTGGCGATCCTAATCAAGTGGATAATCAGTATAAATATTAATATTAATAAAATATTAATAGTTGGTAACAGTGAACTGAATTCAAGGCATATTCACATTTCTTCCACGATTTTTATCCTAATGTTAAATTCTTTCTTTAAAAAAATTAGTGCTATTTATGACTTAACCCTTGTATTTTGCTTATACTTACATATTTGCATTTATACTAACAGTAAAGTTAATTAAGTAGTTGTTTTTCTCCTCATCAACCCTTCATTTATTTATACTCAGTAAAACTGAGAACATATATTTTTTGAAATCACATAATATACATCGACACAATGACTTGTCACGTCACTATGCAGTCCTCTTTTATATCAATTCTCCAGTTAAAATTGTAATGTTAGTCTTGTTTGTGCGAAATCACAGTTGATTAGATAGTGCACAAAACAAATATGATTTTTAACCAGCTGTTTTGGAAGAGAACTAATAAAACATGTAATTATGGTGTAGTAGCTCGATGAATAACGAAAGTTTTCTCTTCTGTATATTTTACTGAATAAAGATAAAACAGCATCTTTATGGGAACATAAGTAATTTTAACCAAGTTTTACTTATGAGTGTGCCTTCTTAACTGTATCACTGTACAAAGTCCATGGGAATTTAGTTTGACGTCTAACGTATCTCAACTTAAGCGCAGCCACGGACGAAAAAATAAACATTGTATGTTTATATAAGAATTTATAACAAAATTAAATATATCCATAATATAACAATAAAATTCACATCTCTTTAGATGATATTATTCTGTAAAAAAAATATTACTTTTATATGATTTTTGTGTGAGCTTTTGAATACAGAAAATACAACGTCAGAAATGCTTAGTAATATTACTGTGTCCCTAGTGTGCATAAAGAAATCGAAATATCGTTTTGAAAAATAAATTCTATAGAAATCAAGAAACATTTTGTTTCTTGTTAGGTCTCGCACGGCCCGGTGGTTAGGGCGCTCGACTTGCAAACTACAGACTCAAATCCTTCATTAAACATGCTCGCCTTGTCAGCCATGAAAGCATCATAATTTAACATTCAATCCGACTTTTCGTTGGTGAAATAGTAACCCAAAGTTGGTCTTGTTGCTTTCTCTCCAATCTATCACTTATAACTCAGGGACGACTGACGCAAATAACCCATGAATAATTTTGCAAGAAATTCAACGGAACTGATTTTTGCTCTATAAATAGAAATTGACTTAAAATGATATTTCAGAAATCTATTTTGAATATTTGTAAAAGTTTATCTGCTAGTCTTATCTGAAGTTGTGGTTTTGTTTTGTTGTATATACATGTTTATTTTAAAGGATTTATAATTACTTGTATGTTAGGAAATTAGGGGGAAGGTAACATCAGTTGAAGTCGAGAGAATGTGAGAAAGCAGCCGGCCTTCGATCAGTATCTAAGGGATTAGGGGATTACAGTACTCTAGCTTATTAGAAATGATTAAAATAAGCAGTTATAAGCGGCCAGACAGCCTTTCTAAGTTTAGCCGATACGAAGACTACAAGACACACTATGGTTATGAAACGTTATAATCCAATATACGGGAACCAGGCGCAAGGTCAAAAAGAAAGGTGCCAATTCGGCCTGGGTTTGAGTAAATAATATAAAAGACAGGAGTTCAACAAAAATAAAAAAGAAGACCGGGAGAGAACGAATAAACCAAGAAGGAAGAAAGCAATGCTGCCAGTAGGAAACAAAATTTATTTCTAAATCCATGTGTTATTGATTACTAGTAATAAACAGTAATTTCGTACAACCTAAAGTTGGTGGACATAAAAAAGGAAAACGAAGTACAAGTATAACACAATTATAACAATTTAAACATAAACTGGATTCAGTGCATAATTAAAATAAAACCGATATTAAACTACACCCATTATAAAATTTTACTAAAAAAAAGAGAAAATGCACCTAAAAAGTTACTTAAAACTACTACGATTTCAAGGACTGACGCTAGTTGCGATAGTGTTTTAGTACCTGACTATGAAATACGTTATGTATTTAAAATAAACACAAACTTTAGGTTCGCAAGTTTAAAACATTGTCCTATGAGACAGTAGTTCCCTAAGACACTTTAACCTTCCCTTAAGAAACATAAAACGATACACATAAAAACAAAGGATTCTGCTTTATTCTACTCCAAAAAATCATAATTAGTTGAAATAATCAAAACAGCAGACTTCCACTTTTTTTTTCACTCAAGTATTACTGTCATTAATTATAGTGAATATAATATTAGTATGAACCAACAAATATCTCAACACACTAAGAAACAAACAAGATAAGCAAAAATACAAAAGCCTTATTTTACTTAATTATAAGTACGTTTATATGTATAAATATACTTATGAAAATACGTCGTTATTAAACTTTGTTATGATAAAACGGGATTCTACGATAAGTAGAATGATTTTTATTTGCACTGGAGACATTGAAATGAACAATGACATTTAAAATAAAGTCGATGTTGTTTTTGTTACCAAAAACAAGCATTTAATTTGTTAAGAGAAGAAGTGAAACATTAGAAGTTTTTTTTTTATTTAAAAAAGGAAGTTTTTATACATAAATTACATAAAATGGAAATCTCAGATAAATAAGATTATTTCTATTAAAACGTGGTTCATAGTAGTAAAATACCAATAAAAAACATCAACAAAAAAAGAAGTATATGCCTATTGTAAATATATTCATTTACGTGATATGGCATGTAAAAATGACAAGATGTTTTTGTTTCGCGACGTCAAAAATAGTTTCCAATCCAGTTGCTTGTTGCCCCCCAGAAGCACAGCGATATGTCTGCGGACTTACAACGCTAGAAACGGGGTTTCGATACCCGTGGTGGGAAGAGCACAGATAGCCCATTGTGTAGTTTTGTGCTTAACTTCAACAAACAAACAGTTGCTTGTTACTAAGTTGCCATTTTTCTTGAAATCGGATTTTTTTTTTAAATTCATTTCAATCTGTTTCCATGCTGTTTAGAATATCTATGTAAACTCTCGATAACACTTTGAATGGTGCCTTGTTTTTTTCACGAAATTACCGAATAATAAAATATTTCCTAATATTCTATGCTAGACATGACTTATGCTGCTCTTGTAACAGACAAATGGTTCAGTTCTTTATAAAAACTGCAAATTACAAATGTTTTGGTCAGTAACGAAACAACATTGAAACTAAGTTAATACCACTTAATACTTAATTTTAAAAGTTATTGATAAAACATGGATGTCCACTATATTAGTGAATAAAAACATGCATATTGAGTCAAAATATAAAAACAAAAGTTCGAAAGTCAAATATAGGGCTCTACAATGCTAGAGCGGTATACTGTAATATTATTGGAAAGCTACTCAGTAATCACTAAGCTAAACCAGTAATATCTTTTGTTTTTATAGTAGCAATTTTTCTTGGGGCTAAGTGAATTTTGCAGATATCACTCGAAAATAGATTTCCTATTCTTTTCACAAACTTACTCAAACTTACATCCAGCTATATTTGTGACAAAACTGCAGCAAAAGAAGAAAGGAATGTTAAAGTCTTAAAAGTTCAGTTAAGCTAAGGACAATCAGAAAGTTATGTTTAATACTGAGTAAGTCAAAGTCTAGATGCATTAGCTTATACACAAATTTAAGTAATAGCAGAATGCTTGCATTTAAATTATTATCGTTAGAAATATTGAATATATGTTTGATTTTAGATTGTGTTCTTAATACTTCTTTCAGATGTCTAGCAATACCTTAGATCCTCTTGATTAGAAACGCGGGTCTTGAAATGTTTGAACGTTTTATATGGGAATATAAATGTATATTTTAATTAAAGATGCGTAAACTACCATAACAATACTAGATATAACTGGGAATGATGTCTAACACAGAACTTAAGGAAGATAATATTATTTAGTGTTACAAGAATTCTAGTACATTTAGACGTAAGTGATTAACCCCTCTCTAAAACAATGACTGTCGGAAAAGTACTTACAAGCATAGATATGTCATACAAAAATGACCCAGTATGACGTTCCTCTTAAGAAATGGGTTTTATTACACATGGAAAATATTATTATCCACAAGTGTATTTTGTGATTTCTTTTGTATGTCAAATTCACTTCATAAGTGGAAGTATAAAAACCTTGTTTATAGAAGCTTCAATAAAGTGTACTGAGGTAGGAAAGAGTCAAAATTAGTGTCAAGTTTGATTTCAGCCTTATTTTAACTAAAAACTTCCATTTTACAATCCTAATCCAAACTAATGGGTCAAAATTCACACAGCGAGAATGCCATCTGTTTATTTTATTTACTCTAATTTTTTATGCATTAATAAATTATACTACTTGCTGTGTCAGTCATTTTACATGGAACACACCTGACGAAATTATTTTCCTCCTGATAGAAAAGTTAAATAGTTAATTACTCTGGGTCTATCTTCAGATTACACATCTAGCTTATTGCATTGTCCCTCCCCTAAAAAAAAAACGAAAAATATTCGCACTATTAATAGCCTACGACTTTTGGCACTGTGCGTAGTGCTACTAAATACATTAACGGACATTGTGTTGTGTTTTATTTTTTCTTCCTGTTAAGTTTCAACTACAATAAAAAAATATTGTTTTCTGAGATAAACGAAACACTTTAACCTGATATTTGCCGAAGAATAATGAAATAAGACAAGAGGTCATGGAAATGAGACGCTGGAAACTACATAAAAGAACAAACTCAAAGGAAAGAGAAAATACTAAAAGGGTTGAAACAAAGAATGATAAAATGCTAAACAATGTGTAGTCTCTCTGGCTAACCAACATCACAACTGACAAACTGAATGGATCTCAACTCAATTGGCTGACTCAAATATACGTAGCAAATTGACTGAAACTAACCTATAGCAGATTGATGGATTAACTAGTCAGGCTAATATCGTTTGATAAAGGAAATCATGTTATTCGTCTCTGTTCCACAGCCCATTCTCATTGGTTCTAAATTACGTCTTCATCACATGATTGGTCCAAAACTATACACCTCCCACAATTCAAAGCTAAGAAAATAACTTTATCATCATCATAGCTCGTATTCAAAGATTGTCGCATATTAAACGGATGTAAATGAATTCAAAATGAAAATATATTTCCAGACGATAAGTTAAAACGGAGGAACATGCGAATGAATATTACTTACAAAGCTAGCTTACTCTTTCCGTAAGAAATCTCTCTACACCTGAAATTGCCGTAATTCATAGTTCCATGGTCATTATAATACATTATATGCAGCCATCTTTAATTTAAATAGTTGAGCGCCAAAACATATGCCTAATAATCCAATCATATACCACATACAAAAAAATAAGCTACAGACTGGTACCATTGATAGATATTCATACACTTTTCAGTTTGACTTATACTATTTTAAGGTGTTCGTGTCAAGGATTAAAAATGAAAAAAAAAGACGTTTCCAAATAAATAAATTCGCAGACTAAACAAAATAATATAAGAGAAACCCAACAACTTGTGTTTTTGATGCGAAATAAGTTATTTAACAAAGTAAATGTTCTTATGGCTCAGAGATTCATTTTTAAACGGAACATCCTCGTTGGTTTTTCTCTAATCTTATGTGTTGTTAACAAGCATATTCGAATTTTACTCCTCTGTCCCAGAAAGGTGTCGGAAATATAATAAATTTGTTTGTTTAGAATTTTCGCGCAAAGCTAAACAAACGCTATCTGAACATAGCTGTCCCTAATTTTGACCTTGTTTTGATAAAATGTAGTTAACACACGGGATCACATATAAAAGGTGCAATGAATTTCAAAAAAAAGATCCAAACGTTGAGCACTTTCGTATAGTTGACTATTCTTCTTAAGGAGACCTTTTATTCTTTTGAACAAGAATAACCAACTATTCGAAAGTTTTGGGTCTATTTTTAAAATTCATTGCACCTAATTTTGAACTGATAGACTAGAGGAAAGGAGATTAGTTAATATCTCTCACTGCCAACTCTTCAGCTGCTTTTGTCTAACCGAATAGTGGGATTTGACTGTCACTCTTATAGCGCACCCACAGCCCAAAGAGTGGAGGACATTTTTTGGGACGACGGATTCATAAACCGGGCACCATAACGACATGGACACACCTGTCCGTCAACTTGTTTGTCGCTGACAGAAAGATATCATTCATTGGAAACACAGCCGTGGAACAATATATTACTTAGACGACAAACTGAATACACTGAAATATGATTTTTCTCTGTTTCTAATGAAAAACACAATTCTTACTTTATTATTAGAAACGAACATTTAAATTCTCTAAACAAGAAACGAAACATAAATGTTTTATTTTTTTCAAAAAAGGAAAATTTAATTTTTCCCACATCAAAATATAATTAGAATAAATCATTAAGGAGCCTTTTTTTTTATAGGATATCACACTTCACGGACTACTACGAAACAAAATAAATACACACTCAATTACACATTATATACCAGTGACAGCACAATAAAATATGTTTAATGCTTTTTCTTGGTGTACAGATAGATAGATAAATAGATAGATAGATAGATTTTTATTGAAGGAACAGGAGGTTGTTGACAACAAATCGATATCTCTCTCTCGTAGTTAAACGCCTGGCAACATGTAGGCTTACAGGCGTTGTTAGAGAGATGTATTTTCCTTTAGAACTAGGCACGGAAAGCCTCTTCCGGTTATATCTTCGAATAATCAGTCTCCTGTTTAATGGGTCTTTGTAGACTCGAATGCAGGCTAGTACAAAGGAAAGTTTATGAATAAATCTTGTATGAAAGAGAACAACGCATGTTCTGTGATAATGGACCTTTCCCCGCTGATCTATTGTTCAGAAAAATAATTGAGGTTCAAAAAAGAAGAGCAAAATGGGTATTTTCTTTTAAAATTGGTGCATACAGAATGATAGACAAAAAGGTTTCATACACGTAGCACTATAATCCTAAAGAGGTAATTATTGTAATACATGCCTATCTATTTTAATACATATCCTGTGTCAGATGTCTATTCTAAAACAAACTTAGTTTAAAGTTAAAAACTATAAAAGCTACCATTATCTTAATTTGGTGATGAACATTTTAATTTTGTTATTAACGATTTGCAGTATTTTAGTGGCCAAATTAAAAAAACAGAAAAAGTTTGTAGAATATAACAGCAGACAGAAAGTACTGGAACTCTGAAAACAAATGTAAGTTAAGATATGTTTTCTCTAAGGAGTTTTATTTTACTGTTTCTTAAAAGTCGAAGTCAGGTGGATCGTTTGGTTGCTACCTGACCAAATATGCTTTACTTTTTATTTTTTGTGTATTTTGTAAAAATATAACTTTTTAATTAGAAATTAGTTCTTTAATTTTGATGTCTCACATATAATATAAGGACTAAAACTGATTATTTATTACCGTTTAAAATCAATTTCTGTGACATGTTATTGTTTAAAACACATGGTCTTCAATGTATAAGTAGATGGGTAAGTCACATGGAAAGATAAACAACAAATAGATATTTTGACACTTTAAAAGTAAATATATACGAGTTATTCATTCTATTCCTCCTTGCTTTATAATTATAAATATTTAAATAGTTTTCGATTGAGCGTTTTTGAAAAATGTGAAACGGGATGAACAACATTAAAGTACTTTTTGAACGTTTGAACACCATCAGAAATCGATATCATATTTTTAAATTTATAGATGAAAAGTCAAATTCTTACCATAATTATCATTTAAGTTCATATATGATTTATTGACCCAATCGTCAATGTTTTCTTTCATTAACGAAAGTTTGTTTAAAATATATTCTTCCTCAATCGATAGTGTCAAATATTATTGGTACAGATGGATAGATGAGTTATACCTGAAGTTCAACTTTTCTGCTGTTCATAATTACAGGCTTTAGTGCCAGATGGGATCTAATATTGTTATTCTTTGGCTAGTTACAAAGTCGGGAAAAGAAATCATCTTTCGCAAGCTAATGATGCAACGTATCGTAAAAATGAGTGAAAATTTGCTAAAATAAAACATTGTTATATAACATTACTTCTGAATAGTCTGAGAGCAATAACTGACCTATATTTTCTAAAATTGAAATTAATTTGTTTGTATGTTCGATAAAACCAGTTCGAAATATTTTATAAATACCTAAATTTAACATTTCTATTTTCAGCTTGCTGAAAGGTAAAACAGAAAAATTTTCTTGCGTGTCAGAACTAAATCCAAAATATACCAAGGAACAACGGAATGGTGTGTATATTAGAATCAAATCCAAAATATACCATGGAACAACGGAATGGTGTGTATGTTAGAATCAAATCCAATATATACCAAGGAACAACGGAATGGTGTGTATGTAAGAATCAAATCCAATATATACCAAGGAACAACGGAATGGTGTGTATGTTAGAATCAAATCCAATATATACCAAGAAATAATAGAACGATGTGTGTGTTAGAATCAAATCCAAAATATACCAAGGAACAACGGAATGGTGTGTATGTTAGAATCAAATCCAATATATACCAAGGAACAACGGAATGGTGTGTATGTTAGAATCAAATCCAATAAAGAACGATGTGTGTGTTAGATTCCTACCCAAAATATACCAAAAACGCCCCACAGAAACATTAAGAAACAAAGGAACGTGTGTTCAACCAATCATTAAAAGTCCCACTTATTTGTTTTAAGAGTTAAAAATTTAAAGAAAATTAAATTACTAATTAAAAAAAAATCAATCAAGTGATAAACTGAACAAACTCATCATGAGAAAAGTAGACCAGTGTCTACTATATTCTACGAAAATGATTTAAACAGCAAAGTTTTATTTTAACTTAAAACATTTAAACTACTACAGAAAATCATTATTTTGAAAACACTATAAAATAATTATATGACCTTGTTTTCGTTTGTCTACAATCTATTTATAAATTACGAAACTTAGTTTGATTCAGAGTACTTTAAAGTAATTTGTATAAGAAAAGTTAAAAAATGACTTTCTCTTTTATGTTTCTATGCAGTAACTATTGACAGTGCAATAGTTAAAATAGAACCTAATAAAATAATAACAACAGTAAATCCATGAATGGAAGTATTCAGGCACTCCTGGCTTTAGAAACAAAACTTTTAACAGCATGCGTTAATGAAATATAGAGAAATGTTTGTTTTTAAATTTTAAAAACTATATTCAATAGTTTCATAAATGTACCATTGATTATATAATATAGTGGCCCTTAAAGTTTGTGAAAGACTAATAAAATATGTTACTAAACTGTTTCAGTATCCATACACGTTCAACCGTCTTTTTCCTGTATGTTCATATTTATTATTATCTCATGAAAATACGTATAGATGTATAATTAAACCAGTAATACCTCAGTGAAGCTTTATATTTGTTATCTAGTAATTATAGCTTGTTTCAAGGGAGTGAAAGGTGTTGAAATCAAAAATGAAATTATCGCTATCTCCCACCAGTCGTGGTGTACGGATTCGCCAATTCCATAATCCAGAGTTTCCCACTGGGTCCACCTATGATATATCATTATACATTTTTCTATGATACTGAAGTTTTTTCTTCGGTAAAAATAAATAGAAAACTGACAACAAATTCATTATGCTACTTTATTTCATTAAAGGAGGAATTTATCATACAGGAAAGCTAACCTAGAAATAATTACGACATACATTATAATTTCTTATGCATACTCTGCATTCAGAAAAGATGAGAACTAGAATTAAGAAAATTAAATCTATTCTTACCATAAAGACTGTTTAAGTACATCTTAAAAGGAGCACAGGTCATATTTTTAGGTTTCAATGATCTTTAAATTGTTACAGTTTAGAGATCATTAACTTGTATTATTTGTTTTCTTTTTTTCCCATCTTTAACATGTATTTTTCATTTGAGTACGGCGCGCATTAGAATCATTTAGAAGTGCCATTTTTTTCACTAAATTTAGTTAATGATTCAATTATTTTGAATATATTTCGCTAGTTAGAGCTTGTGAAACAGATTGAGACTGAAATTTAAAGTAGTCAAAATTAAGGTCTGACTACATCGTATTGCTTAAAGAAGTAACAGTTGGCATATATAAATATACTTAGGACCTAGCATGTCCTATTTTCCTCCTCAGCACTAATATGATATTGCATCTTCACGACATATTTCTGGTCATTCGTCGAACGACGTAAAGAGATAATTTTGTCCTACTTCTCAGTTAGTGCAACTTTAAGTTCTCTGACATCGCATCGTAAGTTAAGACAATGACGCTCAAAGAAGTCACAAAGTTGTTCTATAAATTCCTTACTGCCTATTCACGAACTCTACAGTTTCTTGATCAACGTTGAACATCACAATTTTGGTAGCATTACGTCAGGTATCATTCTATATTAGAATAAAGTCTGGTCAAAGTGCACCTTGGAAAAGTAACACGATTGTGTCCGTCACATCAGTACATGGTCGATCAACAAATATGCTTGTCGAAAGCACAATAACGTCTATACATCCATTCATGTACTGATATGTCACCACCCAATCACTGAACTCCCACCAAAATGTCGATATTCAATGGTGTTGCACTGAGTAACATAGTTTATTTCCGACTTTTTGGATCGATACTTTCAATCATTAGTAGACAGATGAGACCTTAATGAACTGTAAAGAATAGACTCCCAATGGCGTTTTTATGCTTATGATGATGGACAAAAGACCGAACGAGTTACACCATGTTGTGCATCCAACTGCAAGATTGAAGAAAGGCTTTTCAACTTTACATAGACTCGTTTGGTCTGTTTCTTACCATTTTGTCACAAAAATTTCTTACTTCAGTTGCTTTCCTGAACCCCTACTGAGTCCATGAAATCTGGACTGGCGATTCCCAACGGTCATGTTTATTCAGATATCGATTATTACTCTTTCAGGCTGTGTAGTTTGTTGACCACTTTTCTGATAGCACATCCATAATTTATTCACTACGAACCGGAATACATTGATTACAAAGAGCTGCTATTTGCCTTTGTACATATTTGCCAGTTTTCCAACATTTAAAAAGCTCTGCCAGTCTATCCTTACGAGAGAAACCTCCGTCCCTCCCCCAAGAACGATTTTCAAACTATTATACAGAAACAATAACCAAAAGTGAACCAATCACCGAAACAGTTGATTAAAGCTGATGACGAAATGAGGAAACTGTCTTATAATAATGGGTAATACGTGCAATATACGTCGAAACAGCTGTGCATTCTCACAGCAGGATATGTGAAGCGTACACATTACTAATGACATATTAGTTATTGGAATAAAGCTGAGTTGTAACTTTTCAAATCGTATTATGTATTTCCATTATGATTTTTAACATAATGTATAATAGTTAAAATATATCGCTAGTATTTTCCTGTCTTTCATTTTCTGAAATTAACAACCAATATATGTTGTTGTTTTTTCAATTTTGATTAATTATCTTGTTTCTTTGGTGAGCATTTAATGCCTTTGTTTTATCAATTAAAACTGTTCAGAATAGTTTAAACCTAGCTGCCAATAAAAGAAACTGAATGCAAGATATCAACGTGGCGTTAGCCCCTTGTTTTATTACAATCCCATTTAATTTTCTTAAATTACGGTTCTTTTGATGTTTTGTAACGAAATTTGATAAATGGAGAATAAAAAATGATTTGTATATGTTAAAAATATCTAGATAAAGTCCCAGTGAAAAATATATCACCAGAAAAAACACTGTATAAATAAATACTGTAATTAATCCGACGTTATAACTATTATAATTCATTTCAAATATTTAATAATAATGTAATTAATAAAATCAATGCTAACAGTGGTGTTGACAGTATCTGAATTGTCATTTTTCTTTCACAGAAATGTCAGTTGTCTAGTTTTGAACTTTTAATCTTATTTATATTTATTGTTCATTAGAATAGAAGCATGCTTTTTAATGTACAATAGAATTTGTTCTGCTTAGCCTATATTTTTCTAAATACTTGCTACAAATTAATGAAACATACAAAAAGGAGATTCGCGGTTACAAATTACACAATACGGGAAGCGTTTGGTATACCTTTAAGAGCGCAAGTCGTTTCTTACATAAAAAAGGACTTCAATAAAACAGTTGAGACAATAAACTTATCATTAAAGTCTTATATTTACCTCCTGATTTCAATATGTTTGTTTTTAGTTTGTTTTTTTTTGCTTAAGATAATTACATATTTTTGTCTTAAACCTGTAATTAGCTACTTCAGAGCAGTTTCAAATCATGCATTCCAACAGAATGTATAGACTGTATATATTACAAAACAAACTTTCTATTTGAAAGACGAAACGTTCAATGTTAACAATATCATACAGGCTGAAAAATCAGGAGACGTGTTTTACTTCGGTAGGTTCTTCGAAATTAATTACTGAACTGTTCTATAACGTCTTTCGTATAGTGTTTTTAGAAAATTTATCCTGAAAATCAATTTCTTTTCCTATTTCACATACAGATACTTTCTAGCATTTACGCTTAAATTTTCAATATGAATAATATATGTAGAAAGTATTCATGATCTTAGGAAATCGCGTAGGCTCAAAAAATCAAGTAAAGACAAAAATACGAAACCCTATAACTTAAGCGCTTTCGAAAGTTTGACCCTGATGAAGAAATACTCAACTTTAAAAAGCGCTCGGGTTGTAGGGTTTAGTATTTTCGTCATACGTAGAAAACATATAATCATTGGAATGATGTAATTTGTAGGAAAGGTTAAGAACATAGATTCAATTGACTAAATAAAGTTTAAACAGTACTTTGTTTTTCACATAAATAGGTGGGTTAAGAAATAATAAAATAGGAAGGTTAACGTGGAAAGGCTTTGGCAGTAAAATAGCCAAGATATAATTATACAATTTCTCATCCTTCGAATGTTGAAATACAAAGCTTTTCCATTTCCAAACGGTATGATATTACTGATACGTTTAGAAAGGTGAATTTTAGATATATATAATTCAACAATAATAAGCCCAACAAAAAAAAAATAAAATTAAATTAAAGATGCTACATAATATAAAAAGAACCCTAAAGTACAGACTATAATGTGGTATATAAAATGTGCCCTGGGGTCTTTTTAATTTATGCAGAGTCTTTAATTTAATTTTGTTTTTTGTTTGGGCTTGTTTTTGTTCATTAAAATGTCATTTACCACAGGTTTGGATTTGCTGTTTTTAACGCAGCTCTTTCTTTTGATTATATTTTGCTTGACTGTTTAATTATTAATTTTCTATATATATATACATGAATTGTTCTTCCACAGTCAAAAGTATTTTTATTATCAAAACACATGAAATTTTGTATTAAATTTATGAAAATGTAAATCCAGATTAAAGAAACATAACTCTACTCTCAGATAATGATTTCAGTCTTTTTCAAAATTTCTTGCTAATAACTTGTTTCACCTCAGCCATAAAATGCACGAATGTCATGAAAATATTGAGAGTTCTTTTTAATACTTCAACGTAACTTAGGAGCATATCTTCAATTTAAAACAATTTTGATCTATTTCAGCAAAAGGTATATCATGGTATAAGGTTTCAGTCTGTGTCCTACCCCTTTCCTCATCTGGATCACGAACTTACAGAATATATGAACGAGAAAATAATGATAAGTAAATCTTTCAATTATGTACAAGTTGGTTGTACACAGGCTTCCTAAGATGGA
Source organism: Limulus polyphemus (assembly GCF_000517525.1). Lineage (NCBI taxonomy): Eukaryota > Metazoa > Arthropoda > Merostomata > Xiphosura > Limulidae > Limulus > Limulus polyphemus. Next base: position 137,684 of record NW_013666192.1, on the reverse strand, counting down.
AGGATAATGTATTGTTAGAAAAGTGTCTCATACCCCATCACACTAAATCTTATATTTCTAAAACTTACTCCACCTTAAAAGAGTTCTCACTAAACATAACTGCATAAATAATAGCTATTTGATAGAGTCTAACTTACATATATACATTTAGCTTTAAAGTAGGTCTTCCCACCCAGGTGTCATTTTCTATACTTAACTTCTACTTAAGTTTAAAGAAGAAGAGTGTGATAGGAAACAGTGTTAAATAGATCAAATCTAAAGTTCGTTTAATCCGCAGTCATTCTTTTTCGATTTCAACAAAGTGAACGTCTGAAATATTTACTATTTGGTGTTTTCGATGTGAATGTCACTTTATGCGATACAATGAAGATATCCCATAGAAAATTCATTGAAGGTCTAAAGACTGGGCTTATGAGGCATGACCTAAGAATTGTGGACATTATGACATATACACATAATGTTTTATGATACCATAAGTATTATCACATGAAACACAAAGTTTGAGGCTATACACACTTTTTTATGCCTAAGAACCACCATGCATGTGCTTAGACTGCAGTCATGTGTGTAACTATGAAAGGGGCTATAAAGTTATCAGCCGGAATGGTACTAGAAATGGTGCGTAACTGAGACTAACTAGCATTACATCAGCCAAACCACATCTGATGAAGTGCATGATTTTCAGGGCACCTGAGGCTGTTGGTAGAGTAACAATGTGGATATGTACACTATCTTAGAAAACTCAATAAGGTACTGATTAAGAATTAAGAATTAAGTAGTACCTTATAGTCAACTGGGTAAAAATAAACGTAATTCGTTACTACATAGACACTGGTAACAGTTTTGTTTTAGAAGCAACCACTGTACAACCTTCCCTAGAGTATTAGGGACAAAGTCATAGGTGAGATAAGTTAGATGGTAAAAGATGAGATCACATGGTCATCAGGAAGTGCATAGTTGTCATGTGTAATAATAGAAGAAAAGAAAGCACAACAAGCTCATGTGTGGACTTCAGGTGGGTGGAATGAAGACAGTAGCGTGATTTGATATTTTTATACTTCCTGGTACGAATAAACATCAGGGTGCTCTTGAAGACTTCTGCTGGTTCAGTATTTTTAGACCTTGTGTCCAACTACTAACAGGTAGAATAATCAAAGTAGTCTTAAGACTGCTATCAGCAGTAAGGAAGGTTTGTGTGAGTTTTGTGTTATAGCATTTAGCCTGTGAAATAGTTAGCTACTTTAAAGCAGCTGATGGAACTCATATTAAAACGTTTACAATAGGAAAGGTGTTTGACATATGTAGTTAACACACACTAATGTTTGGCTGCATATCACAGACTGCTGCTGAAAATCTAAATATGGTATTTCAAACAATAACAACAGCAGGACTAAACACGTCAGAACACTCCTATACAACACAAGTTGAATTTTTGGGTATATATGTGATAAGGAAGGTATGACAATTGATCCTGCTATATCAAGTAGTGAGATATTTAGCCATAACTTAAAACTAAAAGAGACAGTAAAAGTTTCTTGGTTTTGCTTCAATCTGTTGATTTTTTCTGTCTACTTTTCTATGATAGCAGAACTACTACCTACATTTATTAAATCTGATTCGCATTCTAAGTTTACTAAGGGCTGTAAAAATAATTTGAATTACTAAAATTTACTTAAATTCATAGAATAACATTACTTACCCTAAATCAGATTGCCCAGTTGTATATATATATATTATGTATTTACGTACTAATGACAATAGAGAGAGTAAATAGTGTGGATTATATATCATTGAAGTGATTCATGAATGTTAAAGAAAAACAGGTATCATAATATGTTGTATAGCAACAATGCAAGAATACAATTTTACTGTTTAGTTTTGCTTGTATCAGAGGCTTAGAAATGATTTTGGAATCTTTTGCAATTGATGAAATCATGTTCCTTTTTAGAAGTTCCTAGTGTAGAAAGTAAGACTTTTGGGAAGTTTCATGTTGCAGCAGTGGCATAGAAACAAATTGGCAAAGAATATGTTGAGAATCAATGTTTAAAAAGCTTAAATTATATAGAATTTTAGCAGCTAAAACATCCAAACGTAGTTTTACAGCTGCTTCCTGTTGAACAAGGAACTTAACACACACATTCACATAATTTCTGGAATTTGCATGAGCAACTAAATCGTTATGGTCTTCTTCGGATGCTTCACAGCAAGATACCCACTAATCAGCAAACTTATCAGGCTAGGACTCGGGAAGAATTGTTTAATCATCATTACAATCCAAATAAATATAATATATGTTCTATGGTTCAGCTAGTTTACCCAAAGGCTCTGAAGCAAAACATTCTCTATTCATTGGATAATATAGCATTTGAGAGTCTCATATACACTCACCATGAAATGATTCGACTGTTTGCATTCCTGAAAGAAGATCAAAGAATATTATTGGTATGCCGCCAGAGAAATGCTGATCATGCCAAGACAAGCTCCAATGCAGAGATAGCCTTGGATGTTGCCGAAACTCCCCCAGAAACAGATAAATGCAATCAATACATACTGATTTTACGAGATTTTGTTTTTGGAAATTGGTCAATACATATCTTCTCACTGACACTTTGCCTGACAGTCTGTAGCTGATAATTTAGTTGAGCAATAGATATCTGGCTTTGGAGCATCTGTAGAAGTATACAACGATCAAGGGGAAAACCTTAAACAATAAACTTTAACAATTTAATGTTAGCAAATATTTAGGTGTGTAGAAGATGTGCACTTTGCCTTAGCAATTTTTAAGAATCCAAAAACTGTCAAAACCAACTCGCTAGATGGAACAAAGCCGTGGTCCTTTGCATCAAACATTTATCTTATCTGTGTGTTGTTATTTTAGTACCACACTAGTATGATATTGTTCAAATTATACACCTAAGTATGAGAAGGGTAGAATTGTCTGTGTAAAACAAAACTGTTAAAGAATGCTTAATTTATAAGTTAATAAATTTCCCGTAAATAACTAATCATAACTTTAAATAATAAACAGAGATACCAATAGGTTATATTAAAAGGATTTTGAATATGCCAAACAGCAATTCGAGTAGAAACCATATCCAATATACAGACACGGTGGAACGTTTTGTATCAAAAATAATATTTCAACATTGTTTGCCGTTTTGTAAATAGAGTGATTCCAACAAAACTTTGTTGCTTTTTTAGAAGAGCGTGTAACATCCTTTTCCGACATAAAATACTCATATACTCAGATCATAAAGCTGATTTCAGATCGGGAGTTAGAATTTCCAAGTTGGAGATATCCCTCGTATTTATTGGTATTGTGAAACAAAGTAATATCGACCAACAGGGGTATTTTTCTAACAGATGAGAACATACAAACACAAAGATTAGTGGAAAAAGGCGTCCACGTGCCCACACATTATAATGAATGTGGAAAAATGACATAAATTACGTTTATACAAGCTGCTTCCACAACATATTCATTCAATCATCATATACATTAAGCATTTGGAGAATGAAATAGGTATTCATCGCATCCCATACAAAAGCATACCAGACAAGTTGCCAGTAGCAACACCTATGGAGTTCTGCGCAATCAGACTGTTGAAATGGGTACTTTAAATCACCATCCACATACACTAGATGGCTTACGGAAAACTCATAGGGAAGACAGGTGTGCTTTGGAAATGACAGCCTTATGGGAGAGCTTTTTGTACTGGAAACTATTCTGCAGGACTATTGTCAAGATGCACGGACATCAGATAAGACATGGCCAGACTTGGCGACATGGACTATAACGACGTGGTGAAGCTTCAGTATCGTTTTAGTATAACGCACTCAACTTCGGTGTAAATGAGTAAAGAGCTAAGAGCATAAAGTCTAAAACAACGAGAAAGTACTTACAGAACTTAAAGTTATTATAAAAGCTCATGTGGGTATTCTGGTATATCTGGGTATACCATAAAAATATGCTTCCTTATTTTACTAATTGAATTTAAAAATTTCAAGTATAGCTGTATGAAAACTTCGTCCAGCCAAGTCTGTGGTGTAAACGTTTACCAGTTTACTTCCTCTTTTTTGTCTTTTAGTTTATAGACTTAGGGCTGTACCACCAGGGGACTACCATTACAAAGTACCTTGATGAGCACTTTTAGCGTTATAAGTCTATAGACTTAGGGCTGTACCATCAGAGGACTACCATTACAAAGTACCTTGATGAACACTTTTGGCGTTATAAGTCTGTAGACTTAGGGCTGTACCATCAGAGGACTACCATTACAAAGTACCTTGATGAGCACTTTTGGCGTTATAAGTCTGTAGACTTAGGGCTGT
>NW_013666192.1:127840-132464 GCF_000517525.1 Limulus polyphemus | reverse complement strand
CACTTTTGGCGTTATAAGTCTGTAGACTTAGGGCTGTACCATCAGAGGACTACCATTACAAAGTATCTTGATGAGCACTTTTACAGTTTGGTCCTGTATTTTTAATTTGATCCTACCATGGTCCCATTATTATTAATAACTATTTTTTTATTGTATGATTACTTATTTGTTCCAATGTACTTGTTTTATTTGGCATCATTTGTGATGGCCAGTTGATACGTTGTTAAGTTTCCTGAGTTTAGAAATCAGCATGCTAATAGTTTAGATTAGTTCATTTTGGTAGCTTTATATATGATAGGTTATATATATGGTGGTTAGTGGGGTAGAATGTTGTATGTATATGTTTGTTTTTCTGTTTAGCTTGAGGTTAGACCAGATTAGGGTTAGTGTATATGTGTGTTGTGTATAGACTTCTCTCGGTGTTCCATTTTCGTGTTGATATGGTAGAGTAGAATAGTTAGTTTATTATGCGTTTGAGGTAGAGTGTATTCACATTTAGTATTTATGTTACAAGATTTTGATGTTCACCATGGTTATGTTTCGCAGTGTTGTTACAAATATAAAGCTTATGCAATTTGAGCGATTACTTATCTATATTGTTTCTATTCCTTCCTAGAGGCTCAGCGGTAAGGCTGAAAGTTTATAACGCTAAAAACCGGATTTCGATACACGTGATGGGCACAACACCGATAGCCCACTGTATAGGTTTGCGCTTAACAACAAACAAAGTTTCTATTATGATAATTTTGTTCTTAACAAGGGCATCTCATATTCAAAGATCTCTGTAGATTTTATGCAACGTTATATTCAAAGTCGACTGCTGTTGTTTGATGCATAACTAAGACATACTGTATTATCGATAACTACATTTCCAATCATGCTAATTACATAGCTCAGTAAGAATAATAAAATAACTTAAGAAATTATATAGCTAATCTTAACAACAGACTAACTCAGAGTATGTAATGTCATTATTCAATTCACAAAAAAAAACTTGGAATGATTAGGCTGCATTGATTCATAATCCCAATAACATCTTAAGAAGTTTAGCTGCCAAGGAAATGTACGTAGAACCTGGGGCCATAGAATAAGATAACGATGCAAAACTAAATAAATATAGATTAAATACTTTAACCAATAATATTTATAGAATTCACTTTAAAGAAAGGGGTAAATATTTGCCGGCAAGACACGTAAGAATTAATTCTTTACTTCATATACTATCACTGATGATTTTGATTTTCCAAAACGAATTTGATTTCATTTAGTGTGCTTTGTGTGATGACTTTTAAATGTCTGTAATTAAATTTGATTATTACTGACCGGATGTTTCATTGCTGTTATCATTAATCTGATTATGTTTATGTAGAATGGCTTGCATTCCTATTGTATGATATTTTTGTGGCCTTTGGTGTTTTTTTCGTGCTATTTTATTTATGTATTTTTGGTGGGGGGTTATATTTTCACTTGAAGTTCATATAGATGTCATACGTTCGCACTTTAAGATTTTGATTTACTTTGTATTTTAAACCAAAATAAATTTCACTATCTAAAAATTTCTGTCTTATCTCATTTCCAGATTTAGACAAGGAGACAAGGACACCTGTAAAAAATACGTGAAAAGGGTTGTAACTTTATTGCAAGGGTAATCAAATAGAGTTTTATTTCAATTTCACCCGATCTATTTGTGCTTACATTGGTCACCAATTTTAGTATCTAGCCCGTCATGCACTTGCCATAAGTAGTGAAAAGGTAACATAGACGGATTTCACTCCTTTGACTAGAACTAGTTCTGTAATGAGGTTAATGTTTCTGACTGGTTTCATAGTTGTCTTGGAATTTTGTAGGGTTGATCTTTTGAGTCCTGGAGAACGTGTTTTTATTCAATGACTCTTGTTCCGATCACTCAGCAGTAATGTTAAAGTCTTGTCTCTAACTATACTCTGAAACTACGCCAGATAGCTAGCGCATTACAAGTCTTATAGTTGCATTGTAACTGACAAGTTAAGTTTGTATTTTTAGTTCAGTATAACTTCTTTCTGTCTCAACATTATCCTTCTACACATTTAACTTAAACTGCTACGTCCATTGAGTCGTACTTAGATGTTATTTGTGCAAAAAGTGCAGAGGTAAGTCTGAGTGGTCTTCACGCTACAAAATCTAGTTTTGATACCCGCGGTGTGCAGAGCACAAATGGCTTCTTGTGTAATTTTGTACGCAACAACAAATAAAGTTATGTAATTATTTTGGTCGCACACATTGCGTTTAGTATCATTTCATTCCGCCAGTTCATGAACTTGAGTTACCACACTTATATTTCTAGATTTTGTATTTCTTTTGTCATTACGGGGACCTAACTGTCTATTGATTACATAACCATATAATGACTACCACACTGTTCTTAATTTTTAATTTTCTTTCCAAACTCTAATAATCTAATAATCCCTCAAACATACTTGCTGCTTTATAAGTTATTTGCTGTTTCAAGTTTAACTCATAAAACATGGTGGAGACTCCCACTGTAAGTGATATAAGTTTTTGAAGTTATATGTTTAGCTAAAATGATGTTAAGCTCAGTTGGTATATTGTACATAGATTGTTAATTGTTTATATGTTATCTACCTTACGCAAGAATATACACGAAGAAGTGAAAAAGTATCAATGCTTAAATATTCTAAACTTCTAAATGGTCCAATAGCATTTACATAATAAACGAGTCCAAACTAAGATGCAATATTTTCACCGCAACGGTTTATACCAGCCTAATTACTGTTTTCTTTAAATAAACTTGTGGTGTATGGTTACTTCTTTAAAGATAATTTGCATATGAAAAGTGGTGTAAAATGCAAACACCAGTTCATCTCTCAGTTAGCAAATAATTTAAGCAAAACATTTATATAATGTAATATTACGATAGCAAAACTAATTAAATAGATTATCATTATATAGTAACATGAATTATTTATACATATTGTCGGTTGTGCTGTTATTTATTACTCTTGTATTTCCAACCCTGTTCTGAGCAAACTGTTGTCATAATAGTAACTCTAAAATTAAAGGTAGCGCAGAAAACTTGATTGATGAAACAATCATAACCGTGTAATTTCCCTAATCAGTACAACTTCCAACCAACCACACACAACTGTACATTGGAAATAATAGTAATTAATAGGCTAATATTATACTGAGCTGTTATTACTTTCAAATACATGAAAATACTGTGGTTAGCATTCCAGACAGTGAATATGAGGGTTCATGGCTTACATTTTATTACCGCACAAACGCGTTCCGCCCTTTTGGGGACGTAGGTTCATTATAAGAGACCTGGAGAAAAACCGATATTTTGTCTGATAATAGTAACCCCAGCATTGGTGGCAGGTGGTGTTAATTAGCTTCCTTCCCTCTAGTCTATCACTTCAAAATTAGGGATGGGTAGCGCGGGTAGCCATCGTGTAGCTTTGCACAAAAATCAACAAAATATATATTTCGAAGAAAAAATCGTATTTTCAACCCATATCTGGATTTGTTTGTTTGTAATTAAGCACAAAGCTACCCAATGTGCTATCTGTGCTCTGCCCACCATGGGTATCGAAACCCGGATTCTAGCGTTGTCAATCCGTAGACATACCGCTGTGTCACTGGGGGGGACAACACGGAATAACCATCTTGAACTATTTCAAGATTTTTTGAAACAAAATTTTGATCAAAATAACTATTTTAGAGTGTGATTGCGAGTTTGGTGGATCGTGTAAAACACAAAACCACTTTTACTATAAACCCAAAATCAACTAGAAGTTCGAGATATGACACATTTTGAGTTGCTTCAAACTAGCTCTAATGACTTTTTTCGAGATACGGATGGTAAATATATTCACCCCATAGAGCATGTTACAACTTTCTCTCTGATACCAAAATTATCGTCCTTTTCCTCATGTATAGGTCGGTAATATTAGCCACGTTAATAACTTTAGGCTTATTCCAAGTTAAAATACATTGGTCAAGGTTTTTCGAAATTAGCGAGTTTTATTCGTATTTTGGGTTAATAATGTATTTTTCTCTCATAAGTAAATATTTACCAAGCTGAAAGGAGGTCAAAAGCACAAGCAGCATCGATTCCCCGAATTCCAATATTGTTTACAAGACATTACAGCTTGTAGATTAAACTAAGACATTCTTTATTTATTTTTGGCAGTGTCTGCAGGTATCAAGAACTTTGGACAATGTTGAATCAACGTTAAATCAATGTATGTGTTTCTTTGTTTGAAATTATGCACAAAGCTACACAATGGGCTATCTGTGCTCTGCCCACCACTGGTATCGAAAACCCAGATTTTAGCGTTGTAAGTCCGCAGACATCCCGCTGTGCCACTGGGGGGCCAATGTATGTGTAAAACGAATTATTATGGTTTACGAGAAAACATCATGAAGTGATATATATATACATGGGAACATAATCTTATTACAGCCAGTAATCAGTTATAAATAAATTATACACTTGTACTTTTAAAAATTACATTTTAAGATATATATATATATATATATATATATATATATAGTACAATAGGTAGATAATAAAAATAATTATAGTTACAATAATGTTGACAAGAGAGACAAGTTAGTTATT
>NW_013666192.1:109740-127700 GCF_000517525.1 Limulus polyphemus | reverse complement strand
TATATATATATATATATATATATATATACAATGTCAATAGGTAGATATAAAAAAATATTATAGTTACATAAATGTTGCAAGAGAGCAAGTGTTATTGATACTTTCTTCGCCAATGTCTGGTGAAGAAAAACTGATTTTAAAGACTTGATCTGTCTTTTGTTTAGCGCACTGTCTTAGATTTGATCGCTTTAGGAGAACGAATACAAAATTATATTTAGATATTATTGTAATGAATTATTTAAACCTTTTATTTGTATTTAATATTTTATAAACTACAGCTGTGTACGATAGGTCTGACAGTATCTGTAATAAATCAATAAAGATGGTATATTTTGAAGTCACTTTGCAATATTTTTGTAGTATAATTGTAACTCGTAAGGCCTAAGAGGGTAGCAAGGCCAATGGACGGCTTTATAAGTCGAAGGGTTCCTTACTCCAGGTCTCGAATGAAGGCCAACGGCGGACCAGCGGGAAACCGGTGGAGAAGGCTGAAGAGCTTCGACCTCAGAAGACAACGGTTGCTTGCAAGCAGAGGATCTTCTGAGAAGAGAGGTGGTGACCTCTTTTAAACTCACCCGACATAAGGCAACGACAAACTACTGTTGTAAAATGCCAAGAATAAACATGGCCAGACACACAAAACTGTTTTTAAATAACAGCGTGAATGGGCTTCTTTCACATAAGGTGGAGGAGGGTCCCAGCTCGGTCAGAAATGTCCTGTGTGATAGGGTAAACCTGACCATCATCCAGTGCTTGTCCGCAATCACAAACAAAACATCAAGATAGCAAACTGGAATGTAAGAACATTATACCAAGCAGGAAAGCTAGAAAATGTGAAACAACAAATGAAGAGAATGAAAATGGACATCCTACGAATAAGTAAAACCAGATGGACAAATGTAGGCTGCATGGACACAGACAAAATGAAAATGATATACTCTGGAGACAAGGAACATGAAAAAGGAGTAGGGATCCTAATAGATGAACAAACAGCAAAAAGCCTTCTTGATCATTGGACAATATTTGAAAGTCATTATTATGAAGATAAAAGGACAATCTTTCAACATCTCTATAATTCAAGTATATGCACCCACATTAGAAATCTTGATAAAGCAAAGAATATCTAATAATGGCTGGAGACGGCTTGAATGGGTAATGAAGAAAAACTTTAATATAAGTTTAACATAACAGCAAATGTACAACGTTTCGACAAGGTTTTGTCATCATCTAATAGGCCACGACGTCTTCTTATAGATTAAATTCCTCCTTTTGGATTGTTTTTACTCTGAATTACCGAAAGTTCAATTGTTTTTAGCTTTTCACGGGACATAATATTTTTAGTCAATGCTATAATATCTCAATTTTGAGTTTTCCGACGAAATGAGCACTAGCCGACATTTTTCTATTAATTATGCGTCAAAAAGCACTTTTTTTTCCATTTTCCCAAAAAATTCATATTTTCACCGAAAAGCCATGTTTTCCTCAAAGTTTGACAAAAATTAATTTCCTAATATTTCAGTACAATGATGTCCTTGATGCAAGACCTGATGATGACAAAACCTTGTCGAAACGTTGTACATTTGCTGTTATGTTAAACTTATATTAAAGTGTTTTTTTCATTACCCATTCAAGCCGTCTCCAGCCATTATTAGTCTCAAAGTAGGTTCTTCGTCATCGAGAAAGAATATCTGCAAATCTCAGAAAATCAGTATTATAATGGGAGACTTAAATGTAAAAGTTGGCAAAGGACGAGAAGACCAAACAGTAGGGCCTCATGGACTGGGTGTGAGAAATGAGAGAGGAGAGAGATGGATAAAATGGTGGAAAGCCAACAACCATATTACAATAAATACCTGGTTCAAGAACCATGAAAGTCGCTAATGGACATGGAAGAGTCCTAAAAATAACAATCGGAATTAAATAGACTACATAATAATCTGTGGTAGATTTAAAGATGCAATTATCCATTCAGTTGCATGCCCTGAAGCAGGCTGCAACAGCGATCACAATCCAGTGGTGTGCAATATGAGAGTCAAACTGAGGAAACAGAAACAACCAAAATCCCAAAAGAAATTAGATATACAGTTGCAGTAAAAAACAGATTCCAGATTCTAGAAACACTGGAAGATGAAAGCCCCAAATTTGGAAGATTTAAGAAAGCAGCAGTTGACACAGCAAAATAAATAATTCCAACTAAGAGGCATGAAAAAGAGGTTTTGAAACGTATGGAAGAACGAAGAATTGCTCAACAAATTAATACATCAAAATATGAACAACTGAATAAGACAGTAAAGCGCAAGTCCACTGAAGCAAAAGAAAAGTGGCTGAATGATGAATGCGCCGAAATAGAAAAGATCAAACACACTGAACCATTAAAACTATACAAAGGAATAAAAAACAACCAAACAAACTGAGCCGTTATAACAATACAAAGAAATAAAAACATCACCAGGAAACAAAATGCATGTTCCTCAAATGGCTGCATTAAAGCCAAAGTCGGCACTATCATTTTAGAGAAAGAGAAAATTATATAAGGATGATTAGAATATATAAACGATCTCTTTAAAGATGAACGAGATCAAAAACAAAAATTCGAAGAGATATTGAAGGGTTGAAAATTCTCCAGTTAGAGGTGAGGACAGAAGTGAACAAAATGAAAAGAAGTAAAGCAACTGGACCAGATGACATAGCTGTGGAACTGATATGGAGCTTAGAAGAGTTTGGCATTTACAAACTTACTGAGATGCTAAATCAAATATATGAGAGTGGGGAAATTCTAATATTACCTAAGTAAGTCAATTTTCTTAGCACTGCCCAAGAAAACGGGCCCAATGGAATGTGAGCTACAACCAACAATAAGTCTCATATATCATATCATCAAAATAATACTCAGGATAATCATGATGAGAGCAAGGAAACAGATAAGGCCTGAAATTAGACAAGAACAATGAGGCTTCATAGCAGATAAAGGCACTAGAAATGGAATAATAATGCTAAGAACACTCTCAGAAAGAGCAATATAAGTACAACATGATCTGTTTGATTGCTTTATTGATTATGCAAAAGCTTTAGAGAAGGTAGAGCATGAACAACTTTTTGAAATGTTACAAAATTTAGACATAGATGGGAAAGATCTCCGAATCATCAGAAAACTATATTGGGAACAAACAGCAGCCCTGAGAATAGAAGATGAAATAAGTGAATATACCGAGATACAACGATGAGTTAGAAAGGGATGTGTTTTTTCACCAGATCTATTCAACCTATACAGAGAAATGATAATCCATGAGATACAAGACCTTCATGAGGTCATGGTTAATGGGGAAAAATGTAAACAATTTAAGATATGCAGATGATACTGTACTTATTGCTGGTACGAAAGAAGATCTACAGAACATCCTCAATAAAGTTGTAATGGAAAGTATGAGAAAAGGACTGACCATCAACAGCAAGAAGACTGAATGTATAGTGATCACTAAGAAGAAGGAAATACCAGAATGTAGATTAACCATTAGGAATGAAACAATAAAGCATGTAAATAAACTTAAATACCTTGGAAGCTGAATAACTTCAGACGGAAAATGTGATCACGAAATCAAAAGGCGAATAGGAATGGCAAAAGAAGCATTTCTAAAAATGAAAACCGGATCCACCAACTACAAAATGACATTTAAAACACGACTGAGAGTTATACAGTGCTATGTTCAACCAATCCTTCTTTATGGTTCCAAATTTTGGACAATATCACAAACAATAAAAAACGCATGAATGCAGTAGAAACGTGGTTTCTAAGACAAATACTTAAAATATCATGGAACATACATAGAAGTAATGAAGTCGTTCTAAAAAAGGCCAAAACAAAACGAATGTTTTGGGAAATTTTAACAAAGAGCCAACGGAATTTTATAGGACATATCATGAGAAAAGGATAGATTGAAAATATCATTATGACAAGAAAAATCCCAGGAAAAAAAAGTAAAGGAAGACAGATTCTGCTATCAAAAATTGCCAAGGAATTACCACTATATAAATTATAAGAGAAAGCATAATAGATAAAATCGTTGATCATCATAGCATTGGTCACGTACATGACGAAGCCAAACTCATTTCATTGAACCATTTTAGTCCTTATAGTCTTTTCTGTTTATTAGTGTTGTTATTTTATCACTAAATGTTACTCTTCATTGCAACTAATTCTGGCAAATTGTACTTTGGGGGCCTCTGTTGATCAAATGGTGTCTACCTCATTTATACGTCAAATAAAAAGACGCCATCAAGGAGAAGAAAGCATGGTTTGCTAATGAGCTAAATCCAACCTTAGTAATTGAGTGAAACATTGGAAGAGAGGATTATGTCTGGGATTCTACCAACTTTAAGTGTAACTGGGTTTTGTGTTTTTACATCGGAAAATAATCTCGGCAGATTACAAATAATGTCATTTGTAGCTTATGACCGTTTTACCAGTTGAGGTTTGTTACTGTCTAACGTTATTTTATAGTTCTGTACACAAGGTTAACGTATTTATTGATTTTGGAAAATTAAAAATACTATACAATAAAGAAATTATATAGAAATGTTAGTCTTAGGTCTACGATTTTGCAAATAAGCGAGTTTCATAATCTGTCATGCTTGATAAAATATTCTCGTTTAACTAAAATGTAGCTAACAGCATGTGTAAGGGCAGTCATTAATGAATCAAACCCTATTTAACAAAAATTCAATTGTCCAATATAACTTAATTGTGACCAACGAGTCACGACTTTCTTAGAAGCACTGTGAAGTATTTCACATAATCGATTTTACAATAAGAAACATTTACAAATAAAATGCTTTAAGTCCTCCATTAAATATTTACTGGGCATCTTTTTCTTGATATATTCCATGTTTTTGAAGGTAACCAGAGTTGCCAAATTTTGCATGATATCCATGGTGTGTACATCACTCGTCTAACGGAGGGTGCAAAAGTAAAGTGGGCTACGTTTTTGCAATGTATAGGGCTTGGAGAAACTATGACAATAAAGGGATCGACGTTAGAAACATAAAGTTTCAAAACAGATAGTTTTTATTATTATTATTATTGCTATTACAGAAAATTTCTGAACATGATAACAAAAAATTCCTACTCTTCTTAATTATTGTAGTTTTTTCACTTTCTCTGGTATTGTACTACTTTTCACGTAGTAATATAATCAGTTTGGCCAGTCAAAGTAATGATAACGTTACTCACTTAACTATCTATTTAATAATTTCGGCCTTTCCACGTAGTGAACATTACATTTCCATGAATTAATGAAAAATATTTCATTCGAGATGCAAAGATGAAAATTTGAAACTACAATGAATAACAAATCGTGACTTTTATCAGCATGAAATTAAAATTTAAATATATTACTCCTGCATTTCACAGATTCGTGGGTTGTCTAAAGTGTAATAGCATGTTTCTTGGTGCCAATTAACTCAGGAATGTGATCTGCAAATGTAAGTCATTATGAACATCTACAGTTCAAATAACAGAGATGCCATGAAGGCTGAATGCTAGGGTACTCGTGTAGATAAAATTGCCAGATTATAGGTCGGAGCTTGTCTAATGAGTTAAATTCGCAAATCCCTTCGTTTATAAACGAAGCTTCAGCTACCGTAGATTTTAAGTTTATATTTTTAAATAAGTTCTCTATCCATATACTATTGTGAACACATCTTCCATTGTTGGTGCCCAGTTTCACTCATGAGCACGTGCCTAACAACGTTTAAAAAAATTGTGTCCGCAACAAATTGTGTAAGCACCAATAACCACAAAGGTTTGAAACGTATGCTTATTGTAAAAAACAACACAAGAGTAGTTTTAATTTTGTTTTCGAAGTAGCCTTAAGTAAAACATTAAAGTATTATCTGGTGTGCAACTTCTAAGTTGCAATCATTATAAAACCTAGCTACATAAATCTGTACAGAAATGATATGCTTCTCGGATTTTATACTCAACATAATCTAAATTAACATGCAAGTTAATTATTCTGTAAAATTTGGATAATTTTACTACAAACACTAGTGCTTCGATAACTTCAGCTTCGAATAAAACTAATAGATTCTATATAACAACTTTGGAATACTGATACATCATTGTGTCTATTCTGACACCATTCCTGCTGTAAAAGTCCTGATATCAGAATACCCATGTATCAACAAAAACAACACATTGCCTGGTCATTCATTATATCTTTATAAGCATACTGGGTGTAAATCGTATGTTAGAAACATTATTTTTATTGTACATCATTAAGAAAAATTAATTTAACGGAGAGTGTTTGATGTCAATCAAAATTTTGCCAATATATATGAATTACATGAAAATTTTACTCCATCTTCTAAGTAATACGAAAAAGAAAACAAAAAAATTTATCAACACTTGTAAAACCATTAAGAAAACGGTTGCCACGAAGCCTTGCTATTAGCATAGTCTACCCACAAGAAGATCAGAATGCCATTTATCATTAACCAACATATTCTGATAGGTTGCAGATGAATGTCCTGCGCATTTTTTTATGAGTACTATAAAAATAATTGTTTTATCCTCTTCACAAATTACAATATAAATCATAGCTGTTGTAATGGCCCAGATTTATTTTTCCTCCACATCATTTTATATGAACTTCTTGTTCATCTACTATTAGAAGCAGCTGTTGTTGTTTTAGCGCAAAGCTCACAATGGAATTAAGGCGCTCTGCTTACCGCAGGGAATCGAACCCCTGAGTTTACTGTTGTGATCACGTAAACTTACCGCCTCTTTCAAATCCAATAATATGAAAATAAAAATTTTCACGAAATTTTTGAAAAATACCAAGGTCTTGGTAGTTTTAACGAAAAAAATATATGTTTTTTTTTTAATATTATAAAAGTGCGTATTTTAAAGGAAATTTTATTATGAATCCAAAACTCGTAATATTTAATCCTTTATTTTTTGTGAAAATTCCGCGTATCTAATATTTTACTATACTTCTCAAGAAAAGAAAGTTAATACAGAAGCTTCAAAACAAGAAACTGTCATTCGAAATTCTTAAATTTAGAAGGTTATTTCTGCTACTTTCCAAATTTAGTCCAATCATTTTTTTATATTAAACATTACTTTACAATGGATTTAAAAGTTCCAGAGTTGAGTTTTCAAATTTGTCTATATTTTTTGTAACACAGAAAATTTGGTTGAAGTGAAACATAAAGCTCCACAAGGACCTATCTGTGCTTTACCCACCACGGGTATCAAAACCCGGTTTCTAGCATTGTAAACCCGTATACATACCCCTGTGTCACTGAGGGACAACACGGAATAACCATCTTAAACTACTTCAAGACTTTCTGAAACAAAATTTTGATCATAAGTGCATGCACCTTCGGGTATGACATGTAGTGCATGCACCTTAGGGTATGACATGTATAAGGAAGATAATAATCAGCTCAGCATCACATCCTATTTCTATGTAAGAGCTTCTCTAACTGAGTATATCATTATCCTTGCACATAAGGTTTTATTTCGTAGTGGTTTTTGCTTTTGTATGCAGAAAACCAAAGGTTTTGCATGTTCGTTAGTAATTTTTCATTCCCCCCCCCCTTAATTTCAGCTTTGCCAATTTATTGAAAACGTATGATTGCTAGAAATTTTGCTTCCCAGTGGAACGGCGGTAAGTATCGAGACTTATAATGCTAAAAACCAGATTTTGATACTCGTGGTACTCACAGCACAGATAGCCCATTGTGTAGCTTTCTGATTAGCAACAAACAAACAGAAAGCTAGAAATCGGAGGTTGATGACATTTATCCTCACCTTCCACTTACAAGTCATGAAACAATATGCGTTTGTTTGTTTCTAGTTTAAGCACAAAGCTACACAGTGGGCTATCTGTGCTCTGTCCAGCTCGGGTATCGAAACCCGGGTTCTAGCTTTGTAAGTCCGCAGACATGCCGCTGTGCCACCAACGATATGTGTGCGCGTGTGTGTGTGTATGGTTTTGCGCACGCCACTGAGTATATCTAATTTACTTTACATTTTCTGTGAGACATATTTCAAGAAATTATTCATTTATTGGGATGCAGCGCCGTTAGCCTGTTAAATCTATATTACTTATGCTAAAATTAACAATTTTAAATATAACACTTCAAGTAAAAATCTCATTAGTTAGTTATTTTGTATAAAATTTCAACTAAATATGACAGTTAATCGGGAAAAATGATTAAATTAAACTTCCTGAAATAAACAAAATTAAAGAAAAGCTGGAAAATCATCTTTACTTTCTTTTTTTTTCCAGTTTTTATATTTTTCAAAAATATCTATTCAAGATTTAGAAATAATGCTGAATTACCATACTTTTATTTTGTTAGATTATTAATATCGATACATTCTGACTACTAAAACTATTGAAATTACATGTTTCTCAAGGCAATTTCCACAATACTCTAAAATAATAATAAGCGTTTAACTAAAAATATTGAAACTTTTATTTAATAACATTTGAAAGTCAGATCAATAAACTGATTTAGAAACGTTTTTTAAAAGCTTTAACAGAGAATGCTTTCCAAATCCAACAATATGATTTCATTTTTCAACAAAATCGTAAGGTGTACGCAGAAGAAATATGGAAACAAATGAGTGACACAACTACAGTGTCAAAAATAATTGTGGGAACGATTAGAAAAAAAGGGTATAAAAGATATATACTGCAGGAATGTCACCCGTTTACCGTGTGAAAATGAACTGCGCAAGAGCAGATTCCCTATTTGATAGCTTACACCCTGATTGGTTGTCATCCAACTAATAAAAAAATGCAAAAGTAGTATAAAGGCTATGTAGGTATAGGGAGTCATACCATATCCAGTAGTAGCAGTAATAGTAGTAGTTGTAGAGTGAATCCAGTCGTTAATCCCAGGACATAAATACCTCATGATAAACGTGAAGAAAGCTAATGTTTTATGCGAAAAATTGCAGTAGGAACTGTATAGAAGACTCTTGAGATGATACATGAAACTGGTACTGTTAACAATAAACTCGATCGAGGTACAAAACCGAAACTCTCCCAAATTAATGTATGTTCTTTACGAGATAGAAAACGGTCTTGCCAACGACCTTACGGTTAATACAGGCGTGAACGTTACCTCTAGAAATGTAAGCTACTCATTAACACGAAGTACTCTCGATAGCCACGTAACTGCTTGAACCTCACTGCATAGAAGAAGTAACAACTAAACTAAAAAGTTGAAATGAGCATTGGACCAGAAACTGTGGAATGAACAAAGCTGTGCTCTTCACAAATGAATATTTATTCGTCGGTGGAGAGATGAACTTGTACAGTGAACTACTGTGTTGGTGATCTCACATGATTGATGGCACCCTGACTGCCGACAAGTACAGACAGTTTGTGATCCATCATACCATTCCCTCCGGATTACGACTCATAGGATAGGAATTCATCTTATACCAAAAAAGTATCCCAAGCATACAGAAAATGTGATGAAACTATATCTTGATGGTAAAACGGCCTATGAAGCATTCACAATCATAGTTTGGCCAGTACAAATCCCAATATGAGCATTTTGAGGCTGTATTGACTTATGTAGAAACATGTCTGAATTGTGGTTAGTAATATAGAACATTTGGAACAATATTCCACAATCGTAGATTGTTAAACTAAACGGCAGCATGAAACCAAGGCATGATGTTCTGTGTAAATCAAAGAGTTCACATACAAAATTATAGATTTTTCCATTTTTCCATTACATTTTCTGTAATATTGTTTGAACCATCAATAAATTCACCACCTACTTGCACTCGCCTGATGCACTGACCCAAGTCTTAAGACCCATAAATGAGAGTTGCTTATTTTACCACCACAACAACCCAAATGGCAAGCATGATGACGTTAATGCTAGTCATTGCACTAGCAAACAGAAATGATCGCTTTGAATATTTTTTTTCTATTTCATGAGTATCTAGATGAGTATAAGTCTCTATGTTACTAAATTGTTATATTTGTGATCATAATATCCCTAAGAAAGTCCCATCTATGAATGTGTATAATTATATGCAAATATATAACTTTTGTAGTGTGTAACAGGATATCTTGAGTTATTCTAATCGAAATTGTTTTTAATACTATAGTTTAGTATAAGTTAACATTATTAGATACATAAATACGTGCTTTGAAAATAAGTGTGAGTGCAGACTAATAGTAGTTAGTAGGGTGAAATCTGAGCTCATCCTAACAGTATTTGTTTGTAAATACATAAATATAATGCAGAAAGTGTTAAAAAATATTCGCTTTAACTTATTTCAATCTAGATAGAATAGCTAAAACTGATACCTAAAAAAGGAACTCTAAAAATCAGAAAGAGAGATATAGAGTAGTTGCTTTTATCTTTTTGTTATAACTACATATTCACAACAATCTGTAACCAAAACCACATATCTTATCCAGAACTAATGAAACATAAAACACTCCTCGTTATCAAACAGTATTTTTTATCAGATATTCTATGCTTATTTTCCGTGCGAAGCTGACAGAATATAACTTTCACATAATCTAATTTGGACATCTTACGATCGTAATAATGTTCTTATCTTTATACTTGAATTGGCTAGAATATATCGTCTTTCCTCACGTGCCTCCAGCACTCGTCTCCTATAGTGTAAGCAGCTGTGCCATGAAATTTCATAAGATTCTCTATACTCTTTCTTTGTGTGTGTTCTATGAAATCTCGTTCGTAGCAGATCTTTAGATCACCTCACGCTAAGATTTAGATTTAGTTTGTGGTGAGAGGCAGATAAAGCACGTGTTGTTCCAAAATGGAGTGGAGGGTGGATAAGATCGATTGTACGATCAGAACTTGGTTGACAGCCGTGTTTGATAGCATCTTACATATGGGCAAAGAAGTACTTTGCCTGAATTTGTATGCGCGCAATGGGAGAAACACGTGGATTGTACAATGCTATCATTTCATCTCGTCTAATAGAACTCGGTCTAAATATTCTGCTGTATTTTAAAAGAAAAAAAGAACGGAATTTATTTGAACAAACGAAAATTGTTTCTATAACCACAACTACTATTTTATAAACCTAGATGAATAAGGGTGAAAAAAGACATTAGGTTCACCAGTGGGGAGACTTCCTTCAAGATGAGACAAAAGCATTACATAGCTAGTCTCCCCTTGCATTGGCAAGCAAGGTGGATCATTCACATGTAACAAGTTTATTGTAACAATACAACTTCACCTTCTACATGTAAACACGTATACGCTTGATGTTGTATTGGAAATTCGTCATAAACGCTACCTAAAGATATCAGAAAAAATTATTATCTTAAGATAACTGAAATCCTCGCATCCTACCTGTAACGCCACGAAAAGTCCAGGTTTGTATATGGGCATTTCTGACGTTACACATACCTATAAAATATTATGTTTATTACTTTGTTTTTTAGACACAAGTCAATATTATATATAATAATGACAATTATCCATAATTAATGAAAAAATTATTTAAATTTGTTAGTTTCTAAAAATACTTTTTTTTTTACTTTGCACGTGTTTATTCAACTTGTAATTATTTTATTCGGTGAATTATTATGAGATTATAATGTTTCCGAAATTGTAATAGTTGGTTTGAAAAAAAAATAATTATAATAACATATTCAAACATTCTACGTTGCAATAACTTAAAGCGAATTTTTCTTTGGATGAATTTCATTGTGCCAATTTGTTACTTTGAGCTAAAGATAAATCGTTTGGTATTTTACTATAAAAGTTAATTAATTATTTATTTCTAAGACATACCTGTAATAATTCTTTAAAATGTTTGATATGTCTTTTTCTCATATATAATTATAATATTCCAGCATAGTGTCATTAATTGTCGCAAAAATGACATTTTTGTATTTCATTGCACGTTTTAGTAATAACCGTAAGTCGATGATGTCATTAGTTATCAAAGTACACTACCTATAATCAGTTTGTATTATAATTACTAATCAGCATGTTCCTACATCCATTTCACTTAGCTTTGCACGAAGAAAAAATTGAGACGGAAAAAGCATTATAGCTTAGTATTTCTTAGTTCAATATTTTTCAGTGTAAAATATTACTTTTTAATAGTACTTATCGGTTAAAGTTTTACTGAATTTTGTATTGAATAGTGTTTAATATCACAGATTACATAACAGTCAAGATTGGGAGTCTATCTATCGCTTTCCTTGGATATCACGGACTTTAATTTGATGATAATGTTATGGAAAACTTAAATAAAAACTATTTTTCTCTTGTAAAAATACATCTATATGTATTTTATAATAGAAATTAAATGTAAAGTTAAAAAAGGATATGTTTCATAAGAGAAACGAGAAATATAAAAGAAAAGTGTTCTAAAAGAAGTTGACGTTGAAGTAGAAGAAATCAGGTTTCATAATTACAGTCAGTATGAATTTCATATTAACAGCTGGCAAAAGAGAAAAAGTAACAACATTTTTAATAAAGTCAAAGCTAGATAGACCGAGTTTATGACATACAAAGTGACACTAAGACACCCAAGTTCTAGAGAAAAGATTTTATAAATGAGGCTGGTATCAAAGATGAAAAAAACGAGTTTTATAACAGAAACTAAATCTCGATGAAAGAATATCAATATTATAATTTTTAGTAAAATCTGACGTAAATACGGATAGAGAGAATTATTGAATATTATCTTAATTAAAGTCATAAAGTGAGATTTGTCAGATGAAATTAGACTTAAAGACAGAAAGTATGGATAGTTCTTTAATATAATCTGTCTTAAAGGCTGAAAGTTGGATTTCTTTAAAAGAATCTGACTAAAACACAGAAATTTAGTTTTTTAGTACAATCTGGCTTAAAGACAAGGTGTGGGTTTTCTAATTGGAATGTGACTTAAAGGCAGAGAGTGGGAGTTTTTTATTAAACTATAGCTTAAAACAGAAAATAAGAGTTCTTTATTTTTGAGTGAAAGACAGAGAGTTTGGAGGTTCTTTGAAATAAATCTGACTTAAAGGCAGACAGAGGATGTCTTTCTAATAGAAGCTAATTTAAAGTCAGTGTGATAATTCTATAATAGAAGCCGATTTAACTTCAGCATTAGATTAATTTAGAGCCTAGCGTATTTTGTACAAGCAGAACCTCTAAGATATATTCTAGGTTGTCAATATGCTTTTGTGCTCTTGTAAAACGATTTTAAGTCAGCACAAAACGTTTGTGAAATAGTGTCCTTCTGACTTCTTTATAAGATACTTTTTACCTCATTAAAAATATGCTGTTAATCATTTGAAAATGGATATCTTATTTAAAACCTGAAATAAGATAAAGAATACA
Organism: Limulus polyphemus; assembly: GCF_000517525.1. NCBI lineage: Eukaryota > Metazoa > Arthropoda > Merostomata > Xiphosura > Limulidae > Limulus > Limulus polyphemus. Next base: position 114,347 of record NW_013666192.1, on the reverse strand, counting down.
TTACTGTAATTGTACAAAAAATAAATAGATAATATACAAAAAAGATAATACGATGAAACAGAAAACTGCAAGTCATTTTACTGAGTTTATACTATTTTATGTGAGTTAAATTATGTTTTTTTTAGAAATAAAATACAATATTTTTAACCAGTTTATGTATTTATCCTTTTTTTAGTTACGTTATATTCACACAAGAAAATAAAGATATAATTTTCTGTATTACAAATCTGTATTATTATTATTATTAATTTAGCCATAGAAAATAACAACTGGTATAGTTTTGTTGTTTAATAAGTTCTTGTTGTTATGCAATTAAAATATTGCTATTAAATATAATAAAGTGTAATAATTTGATATATCTAAAACTCTCACCTCCTTTTACCCTTACATCCCTACTTCCCACTGTTCCAACGCTATTTGTCGCTTTACATTTGTAAACAGTATCATGGATTTCCTTTGAATACTCGTCAGCTCGGAAAGGTAGAAATATAAGAGAGCCATCTCTTTGTACCTTCCTGACATTTGCAACCGAAAACACTGGTTGACCATTTCGTAATAACCACGTCACTTCCGGCATTGGGTGGCCAATCGAATTACATCTTACCACTGTTCCCGTACTGTTTAAAAAAATTGCTTCATCTGGTGGTTCGACCGCAAATTGTGGTCCTTGTAAATCCGTTTTGGGTCTCCTCAGGTCCTGTCCTACAGCTGGGGGTGAAGAAAGAAAACGACAACTACTTTTACACTCCATTCACATTCATCAGATATTTTGGATCACCAATTACAGAATGATCGTGTGATCAGTAAATAGTCCTCAATTATAATATATATTATAATTTATAAATAATTGACAACTCTTAAATAAGATTTTTTTTAGTGTAAGCTTTATAATTTAGCAAGTAAATTAAAACACAATTCCTGGAATTTTTTTTTCTGATCGGAACTCACTGTTCACTCTCAAAGAACTGTACACGTTCATATCGTTCTAGTTATCTTTATCATTCTAGTTATAATTCAAAATTATCAGTTTCATGATAGAAAACTTTTTTGTTCAATGGTGAAAGATTTAACCTTGCTAAAACACACATTCCTTCAAAATTAAAACATTTTAACTTTTTCTATACAAACAATCCATTGACTGTTCAGTAAGTTATCCTTGCTATTATTTCTTCTCTCAATAAAATCAATCTTTTATCAGTTACTTCATAAATCCATAGAAAATTATTTCTTTCTGGTTATCATAAACAATTAAAATTCCACATTTATACCCAGCAGACCCTAACAGTACCAATATTTGAACTTGAACACATGCAGAAGCATATCTTTTTCGGTTTGATTTTGTCAAATTTCGATAGTTTTATTAAATAATTTATCAGTTTATTAATTTTAAGTTTTCTGATGTCGTACCCATTTTTTCAGCGGAATACGGCAAATTTTACTTATTAGTTCTAAGACGACTTGGCAGAAGCAGCTGGTAGCCGTTAACTGCTTTGTATTTATGTTTTTTCACATAACTCCTTCCAGTAACTTTAACAAATAACTCGTTGGCAACTTAGGTGTAGAAAATTTTTCAACGAACTTTCTTTTTATCTGACAGTTACTTAATTTATTATTCCAGATGATTGTTAAAAGTAATGATATCTTACATACATTTTAACATTTACGCGCTCCTTTCATCTTGCATTCAGTGAAGTACAAATGAAAAAATATATTTTGTTTTAAGATTCCATATTTTCCTTTCATGTATTTTAAGTATTTTTTTATTCTCCTTAATAATAAAATTCCTTGAGGCACAAAATTCAAAAGACTCGAATATTCAATCACTTTAATAGAAAACAAACCTCACATGACATTAGGACAAGCTCTCTTAAATTGCTTTTCTTGAGTACTTCTTATAAAAACAAATACGAATATTGGTTTGGGGAAAAACATTGGTCTCTTATTAAAAAGTTATTTGTATGTTAAATGCTCCCAGCCTACTTCAAACTGAGCATAACATAAACATTTGTGATTTAAGTACCTTGTTATACATTTTACTAATAAACCATTTCGTCCTTAATAATTTAACTTTTATTCCGTGTATTATGATACATTTTGTGTGGTATTCTACCGTAAAATACTAACCGTTAATATTTCTATTTAATTAAATATACATGTAGTGTAAACACTGTTTAAAAAGACACATGGATCTAAATATTATCCACCATCACGTATAATATTATTCATTTCCTGCCTTTTTTTAATCAGTATTTAACATAATTAATGATACTTCTCACACAGCTAATTTTTAGTGCAATAGCAGTAATCGTGACCATAGTAGGTATTAGGTGAATCTTTAAAACAAATTCCTAAGGTTAAAAGTAATTGATTGGCAATTAACTCCAAACTTCTATTAACATTATTCTTAAAAGTTATATTTTTCTCTACAGTAAAAACTAAAGTGAGTACTTAACACAACTAATCTTAATATAATTTGATGCATGAATGCAGAAAGTACAAATCTCGATACGGATCTATTCCGTTCTGTTTTTATGGGGGTTCAGTCCAATTAAGTTTAACATGAATAATTCGGGTGTTGTATTTCGTCTACTACAGTTAAATTCCTTTAATCAATCAAAGAGTAACTGTAGAGGGTATTGAATCATTCGAGTTAGGCCCTGTCGTTAAAGAAATTAAATATGGCATTTCTCTACCGTTACTCTGTTCTTATTCTTTCTTCTTTCTTCAACATAAATTGCAGTGTGGACAAAGTATGGCGATACGGATTGTATCATTACCCTGACATCTTAATATATATCATGTGGCCCCACGCACACTTCTGCTGATACTAAAAATCATCTGCTATAAATCTTTCATTAAAACCAACATAATAGTTTCTCATTTCATAAATACGACTATAATCTCCTGAAATATTTCGTTAGATGATCCTTGGGTTTTGTAAATAATTTATTTATGACTGGTTTCAGATATTTAAAATTGAACAAAATAATTTATTTTCATTGTGCTTATTTTATTATCGCTGTATCTAACAATCATTTAATAAATAAGTGGATAATTATTTAATTTGTTTTGTTTTAATTTCAAGAAAACTGGATGAACTTGTAAATTTTATAGCATCCATATCCACAGACAGAGAAAATAACACCAGAACCGTGATATATAAAAAATATATATATAAAACTTTACTAAAGGATCGTATTTCTTCTAGCTAAGGACTTGAATCATGAGGGAGACATTTTCAATCCAAACAAAATATATTTGCGATATCAATAGATATAAATTCATGAGTATCCCTTATGAAATATCTTAATAAACATGGATTTAAAAATAAAGAAATATAAACTACGTTTACGTATAATAATAAAATTAATTCACTATCTCTTCAAGTTTATTTGTTAGCATGCTTGAACTGTGAATCCGAAAGTTAGTGGTTTATGACCTGTTACTACAAAAAGTCGCTCCACACTTTGGAGCTCGGGTTCGCTATAAAAGTGAAGTCGAGTCACGCTACTTGGTAAAACAAGAGTAGCTCAAGAGTTATCGGTGAGTGTTGTTGACTAGATGTTTCCCTCTAGTCTATCATTTCAAAATTAAGGATAGCTATGCGCAGGTAGCACTTGTGTAACTTAGTGAGCGAAAATTCTAAATACAAACAAATACTCAGTCATACAGTTTGGTATTATCCTAATTTTACTTGGGTAAAGAATGTTTCTAGTTTTTACTGCAATGAGATTTTATTCCAAACCGAAGAAATGTTGTTATTTTGCAACGGATATAATTATATGTTTGACAATAAGTCGATTTGCTTGCTTGTTTGTAGGAAAGCCCAAAGATGCATAAAGGACTACCTCAGCTGTGCCCACCACGGGTATTTAAACCCGATTTTTAGTATTATGAGCCTTCAGACTTACCACTGAGCTAGTTGATAAGTTGATTGAATGGTTCATTTAAGGTGTATAAGGATCAATATTTAAAGTTCGTGTAAGAGTCGAATTCATTTATTTAGGCCGATTATGATTTTACTGTTTTACATGAGACCTTAATAATGCTCTGATTGCAAAATATTTATTTACGATTTGTAAAATAGGGATTAAAGTTAATTCTGACATAGTAGTTTTAAAATATGTTTATCAAACCTTTTAGACTTAAAGGGAATACAGAAAATATTATATTATTCATACAATATGGATCAAAGGTACGTTAATAAGAAAATTTCAAAAAGTGACAACTGAAAACCACATTTAAAGCAATAAGCTGTTGAAGAATTTTTATTTCCCAAAACTTTAAATTGTACCTTTAATATTTTTTTATGAAACGACTTGGTTGAAAGTCATGACTTTAAGATGACCCATAGCATTAGATAACAGTTATAGCATTACGTTTCTATAGAAAAAAACATATTTAAGATTTACATCCCTTGTAAGACTCACATAAAGCAATAATTCTTTAAACGTTCACGTTTCAAACTGATGTTACGTATTACAATTTCGAATAGCCGAAAACTGAGTTAAATTGTAATTTAGATTTAGTAGTTAAATAAATGCTGATATATCTCTAATTTATGATATTTGCCAACAAGATTGATACACACAGTTTTCTTTGTTAAT
>NW_013666192.1:105608-109675 GCF_000517525.1 Limulus polyphemus | reverse complement strand
ACAAATATGTTTTAATATACAAACAACAATACAATTTACAATAACAGTTATTACAAATAGTTATTAAGAACAATCATTTATGTACAAAAGTCTCACAAACTTACAAAGAATATAAAGTCTTCTTTCTAGTTTGGAACTTCCTTGATATCTATTCGAGGGTTGACTATGAGCGAGTTAGTTTCGAGTTGACGTGGGTATAATTCACTTAATAGGGAGCTAGCTAGCTCTGTAGTTCTCGCACACGCCGATTATAGGCCGAGTTTCGTTTACCGCTGAAGTTATATAATATCTTTGTAAAAGTACTAATGTCAGATGTGAATCCAATGAAGTTGAATGATTTGTAATGTTCGACATTTATAAACGTTCCTGGTCAATATATCTGAAGTTCCCGATTAATAAGCGGTAATCACAGTTATAGCTTACGAAGTTAATAGCACACCAATTACAGCAACCCAATAATAGATACTGTTTTTTGGCGCTTCGCGTTGGTTATATTTATAGGCGTGTGGAGAGTTTGTCGAAAATTCAGATTACGTAACAATACAAAGCTATATTAGCGTTTACATACACAGATATATTGTTGATTCTTACACTCGAGAATCTTCTACAACTGTAGAGAATAGGCGGAAGTTTCGCAATACATATTTAACACTATAAGCTATTTATGTTTCTAAATATAAATTTAATCTAAACAAACGTCGATATTAAAATAAATATGTAATAACAAATCCGTCACACTGAGGTGTTATTACTCGTCTAGTTTTATAATGCTTACGCTATTACACTCTTAGTAAACCATGTGTTGCACCCGGTGGCTCAAGGGTAAGTCTGAGAGGTTATAACGCTAAAGATCGGGTTTTAATACCCGTCGTAGGCAGATCATAAATGGCTCACAGGTAGGTTTGCACTTAACAATAAACAAACGTGTTTCCACACACACAAAAAGTACTTTATTAACACAATTGAACACACGTTCTCACACGAACAATTATCAAATATATTATTAAATATGGCTTAGATATAATTGTTACATGAACAGAATTTTGATATTTATTATATATATATTGATCTGAGCGATGCTAGTAGTTAACGCCTCTGTTTCTATGATTTAAGTAACTTATTTTAAAGAAAATTATGTTCAGAGTGTTTCTCTTCTTAAGAATCTGTAGTTTATTGAAAATATATAAAGTTTTGAAATAAGATGTTAGTATTATCCTACAATTAACTATTTCAAATCTTTATCTAGGCTTGATAATTAAAGTGGTACCTCTTAAAAAGAAATAATGTATATTTTATTGTTATCTAAACGTTTGCTGGTTTATGCTATAACTCTACAATTTTTTTTAACACTTTCATGTATACCGAACACTCTGATATTTTTTATTAATGCATATTTTAAATATTCACTTTAGATATTCTTTCTCTATAGTTTTCTGAACACAGAAATTCATTTTAACAAATGAAGCAGCTTTAAAATCTTTATTGTATATTTTACAAATCAGTTTTAAACATATTCTCTATATATATATACTGAAATGTTCACTTACCGTATATCCAAAGTAAAGAAATATCCAAAAGCAAACATAAGAACTTTCCAAAAGATATCATGAGTTCTAATGGACAATAATATTTTCAAATCCAAAACTTGTGTTCTATACTTGTGACGTTTCACTGAAGTGCCTTTTTGCAAACCATAGAAGTACTAAAACCACGCCTCTTGGAAAACGCTGTCATGTTAATATGCGTTTCGGGTTTGTTTATTCCGCTAACCTGGCTTCAGATACTAACAGGCACGCCATCCAAGTAACACTGGCTTCTTCGTGTTCATCAGGTTCGTTTAAAACGCCGCGCAAGGGAGCTTTGCATGCGCCAACAAACGAGAGGCATGAAATAGAATACAAACTGCACAAATGTAAGAGGTGCGTTAGAAATTAGCTTCGCAGGAGGGAAAAGGGAGGAGGACTGGTCGATTCTTGCTGTGGATCACGAGGCCGCGCCTGAACTTCGATACTTTCATTTTGGTCCAAGTATTGGTCCAAGTACATTCTTACGCGGTTTGCATGCAAAGCAGCAGTTTAATATTGGAGCAGAGTAAACCTTTCATTGCATTAGCTGATAGGAATGTATAATATATATATATATATATATGTGTGTGTATATACATATACATGGACTATGTTATCTCAATATCGATTTCTTGGAAGTTCTAGTTCCTTCAGGTTACAGATTGTTTAATTTTAGAGAATATATAACCTATCTTTCTTATTAAATAATTATCTCACTTAATAGTTTCTTATTGTTATAAATATTTATTAGAAATACATATTTAAAATATTTATCGTATCGCTATTTGAGGTCAAAGTAAAAAGAAAAATAATGCTTTCAATTAGTTGTAACAATTCATAGATATTTATTTTTACAGTTTCAGGTTTCATAAATCAGAGGTTCGATTCCCTACTATGGACAGAACGTAGATAGCCCATTGTATAACTTTGTGCTAAGAAACACCATCATAATTTTAGGAATGCTAGAAACTAGATCAAGATTACGACAATTAAATATCTATATCTGAAACACAAACATTTGTCATTTATAGAATCATCTCTAGCAAACATTTATGGGTGTCGTTTGGTGGACTTTTCGGTATTTTATATTATATCAAGTAACCAATACTTTTTTCTACAACCGTGAGATATTCATTTCCTGAATAATGAAAAATGTGTTCATTAATACACGAACTTTAAAGCTATTGAAAAAAAAAAGGTTAACACTAAAAATAATACTTTTATAATGATCACAGAATATCGTTAATTTGTATTGCAAAAATAGCCCTATAGCCATGTTTCAAACTTAATTCTCTCACAATAAGACGAATTATACTTCTTGGCAAGACTTATAAACTTTTACACATCTGTGGTAATTAGACATATAGATTCCCACAAACACATTTGCAGTTTCATAATCAAAGATATATCTTAAGCTTTTTGAGTAAAAGCTAGTAATTAAAGATCAACCCAAGTATATGCACAGTCTACAATATTAGTTTGCTGTCATTATTGTTGGTTTACAAACTCGGTGTCGAAATTCAAGTTCCAGAGATTATTACATATGCTTTCATGATGTTGAATCTAACCAGTCGCCCCGGAACGACGTGTTCCTGTCAAACAAATATAACTAGTGAATACAGAGAATGATTACATAGCCTAGATTGGTTGTTTCAAGCTTGCGTGAAAGGAGATTGTAAGCTGATAGAGGTTTTTAAACAAGAAATACATTATCACGAAATCATCTGGAACGTTCAATTTACATGCGTTGCTACAGGACGAGTTTATTTAAGCGAAATTAAATACGTTTCTGTTCTAACACGAACCCGCTTTAAACAAACTTTAAATTTAAAGGAACGAGAACTTTAACTTAGGAGTAATGGAGATTAGAGTGTGCAGGCAATTAAAGCAATCTTTGGTTTAAAATGAGGTACACTTGGAATGAGTATACGTTGAACTTTAACTATTATTTATTAGAAAATCGATTCAAATAAGGGTTTATGTTTGATGACTTGTGATTCTATTTTAACCGACGTTATATTATCATTATTATTTCGAAACACTATCATATGTTTTCTAACTATTTTGCAATCAGTACAAATTAAAAGGATTTTGATCAAAACAGATTTTTCAGACAAACTGAATACATTGGAAGGAAAATAATTAAATTAAATTGATTAATCATCTCATAACACAATAGAGTTCTACTAACTAATTGCTAAAAATTGAGATAATAAATAATTTTAAAACGAAGAATGAATTCAAGGAATGTAGTTTTAGGAAATTGTAAAAATATATTACGATACTCTCTAAAAATGTCGTTTTATTCAAAACGAGTCTTCTTTAACGCATGGATCTACTTTATTATTTACTTTTTACCTAAAGCTAGCAACTGGTAATTTACACTAATGTAACAAATAATGTTTCGTGAAAAAACTGTATAAGATCATATATATATACACCTGGAAAAAAGTTAAGCACCCCCGTGTTTTTTTCAAGTGATTCAGATTCGACGTTCTTGTG
>NW_013666192.1:83384-104736 GCF_000517525.1 Limulus polyphemus | reverse complement strand
CACAAGAACGTCGAATCTGAATCACTTGAAAAAAACACGGGGGTGCTTAACTTTTTTCCAGGTGTATATATATATGTCAATTTCTCCTTGAAAATTGCGTTACAGGTTCGTTTGAAAAAAAAAAAGCCTCACTAATCGGCTTGGGCGCAAAAATGGTTGAAAAATATCAACACCATCAAAACTCAACTCAAAAAAGATAAATACAAAGCGCAAAACTGGGGTTCTTGACTTTATACGTCATTCACTATTCGTTTCTATGTTTAACTTAATTTTCACTTTCACTAACATATATATATATATATATGTTTGTGTGTCTTCTTGAATAATTCTCAAGGTCATAGTTTCCTCGCAATTGTTGAGGAAACTTCACTCATCAGTAGATTTCTAGATATCGGAGAGTGCCCTAGCACTCTTTATGTAGGGATGGCACGAACGTTCTTCATCATCTTTCTTCAACAGGCATAGCGCCTACCTAGTTCTAGCAGTAACTATAATTGATTATTATTCAATGCAAAATTTATAAAGCTTTAGATACTAGAATACAGTCTATATAGCCTAGTAACCTACATACGCCATCTTATAAAAAAGTAAACTAACAAGTATAAGGAAAAAGAAATTATCGCTAAATAAAACATCTATGTAGGACTGGCTACTGAACTTGAAAAAAGGAACCAAACAAGATAGGGATGGAAATGGACATAACACTTTATAGAGCTAATGATCACATAGCAGACTAAGCCATCTCGACTTCACACGGATAATAAAATCCCTATATTACTGGCTTTCTCACTGGCAAAACAAATAGAACCAGAATTTCCAATCGTAAAATGTTACTCTATTTTAAAAGAGTCATAAAAGGAGTATTCTAAAATTAACTAAAATAAAGGTATAATGATGAAAGCTGAAATTTTATTCAAACACCAAGCTTTCGATAGACAAAATGAGTAAGACAGTAATGTAGAAAATTTAATCTCCATGTAAAGTCGAGACGGCTTAGTCTGCTATATGCTCATTAGCCGATCCAGTAATATGCCCACTTTCATCCCTATCTTGTTTGGTTCCTATTTTCAAGTTCAGTAACCAGCTCTACATAGCTTTATTGAGCGATAATGTTTTCTTACATAATTGATACTTGAAACCGTCGGTACTTGGTGAAACTCCGTAATTACAGAATGGAGAAAAAACAAGACAATTGTACGTTTCACAAATACATCATTTGTTCACGACCATAGTTTCACCAGTAAAGGCATCATCAGTTTATCAGGTCGTATAGACCTTATCTAATTGTGTCCGAACACTAAAACACACAAACAAACATCTGCTTACCACAATTTAGATAAAAAACAAACTAACGAAAACCAATGATAAACAGTTTTATGCATTGGGATCAGCTTAAATAGGAACCTTTTGAAAAATCTGCACTTTCTTTTTTAATAATTTTACTTTAGGTTTCTACTTATTTTGTCACTTCGAGAAGCAATACAGTTTATTTTTTGGCATACTGTTTTAATAATATCTGTTTCCGAGTCCCTTCTTTTCCGTATATATATATTTATATCATTAATTTATTCATATTTCTGAAAGTAAAAGTTTTTCCTTTTATTTTTCAATTATATGATTGTGATCTTGGTTTAGGGTTTCCTAGAAACAATTATTCCAGTTCATTTTCAAAAATGAGGTCAAAGAAATTAGTCCGTGGACATAATGTATGCTCTGTATATCTTAAGTATCTATATCAGAGAATATTGTGTAGAGATGTTTTCCAGATGAAAACCTAAAGAGGGTTTTTTGTGCGAATTGAAAGGGAAAATTTCATAGCTAAAATGCTTTTAAATCAATTGAATAACTGAGCAAAAATGACAGTATATTTTAGGGGCTTCATTTTTCATTGAATACAATCAATTCCAAGTGGTCGTAGTTATGGTCTGAATCAACCTGTCTGATATATTCACATTTCCGAAAAGGAGATAATCAATATCGAGTACGAGACTTTCTAGGACTAAAACAGTCTCTGCATCTACGGTCCATACCTCTCATCAGTAGATAAATAATTTTATAGAGGATCCTGTCCCATTCTTGTGTCAACAACACAAATCTCTCTGAATTTTCTCCCTGAATTAAAATGTCTATGTCAAAAAATGTACCAGACGTCTACTGTGGCATTCAGATCAGAAATTTCTGCTCGCCAATCCATTATCTTTGTGGTTCCGTATTCACAATCTAGAAAGTATGACATCGGGCATTATCCTGCACCATGACACATTCTGATTCAATTGCACCCACAAAAAGATCTTTTGCTTGAATCCAATACTATGTACATATATCGTCGATTAGTAAATCCACCTCGCTGATTCTTGTACATATCATATTTGAATCGAAATGGTTACATTTAATGATATTGCACAACATTCTGATCGTGGATCTGGATAAATTAAAATAAGGTGACACTTGCTTCGTTTACAAACTTCGAAGCAATTCTAGCAGTCTCTGCTTCTGTTGAAATGTTTCGCCTGTCACCAGAAAATACCATTATCTCACAATTGTACATAAACAATAAATAAAAATTATCACCAAAACAGCAAACCAGCAAACTTGAAAACGAAGTCCTGTTTCTAGGGTGGATAGCACGTGCAAATTGCACCAAAACAGCTGCAATTCTTACAATAGACCACGTAAAATCGAACATAACTACTCATACATCAGGATTCAGATTTAAATGTAGATGTAATTTTAGGCCATATTAAATCATTTTAAATGTATGTTTTTAAAAAGAATCTTATAATTTTCTTGTGGTATACTGCAAAAAGCAGTTAAAGAGCGATTGAAGTTTATACTAATTTTGCTTTAACAAGGCAAAAACACTTTTATAAAGTAATTCTATCACCCCTTCATTTCATTCTCATGCAAATCAGCATAAGAATGTTTATCTGTTTATTTATCTGAAATGCAAATGACTGGTAGGGGTAGCTTTACACCTTAACAGCTTATAATATTTCATCAATATGGAATATGGACACCATGAACAGCATAAAAAAGCTTAGCATCTGTGTTCTATGCTTTAATTCGGAGCATTGATAATATCCTGAGGCATTCTCAGCCACTGCTCTGAAAGAGTTGTTTCCAGAACACCTTCAATGTCTGAAGTCATTTGAAGGAATGCAACGTGTCCCAGTCTAGAGATCGTGCAGGGCACTCCATTCCGTCTTCTTCAATAAATATGCCAACCAATTTAACCTGATGAACAGGGCCTATTAGGCTTAAGTTAGTGCTAATTGCAACAACTTATTGCAGTACAAAGAGTCGTAGGATCTGATCCCTATGGTGTGTAGCAGGAATCAAAGATTGGGACATCCGCCAGTGATTATTTCTGTCCGAACCATACTCCACCTTCTTTATATTGTAACGCTCCTATATATAAAATGAAGTTGGATCTGATTTAATATTTTCTCCAAATGAGTATACTCCTGTTATCTGGCTGAAAGGTGAATTGCAAATGATCTGTAAAAAGAGTACTGCTCCAAAAACCATTGATCCACTGGATGTGTTTATTGAGCCATTGCTAAAAAAAGAATGCATTCAGCGTGTGACCTAAAGAGTGACTTCGAGAAGTCTGTTTCTGACACGATGTCTAGTTACGATTGCAAGCATCCGATTTAATCTTAAACCGGATACTCCAAGGCTGCTATCTCCAAACCTGGAGATAGCGATCGTTTGGTTGAACTATGAGTAATGGTTTGCCTTGTCCAGATGTCCGAGTGACTGTAGTTTGATAACAGTTTCATATTCTTTTAATAGCATTTTGAGCCACTTGTGGCCAATTCGAAATAGTCTCGTGTAATTAACAGCTTTTATTCTTCTGATTGCTCTCCACACCCAAATTTCTTCCCGGGGGTCTAGACATGGTTCAAGAACACCTTCTACCGTTCCAAAGTTTGCAATGACAATTAAGACAAGATTGTGTAGGACCAATTTGTATTGCATAAGCTGAATGATAACTCATCTGTATTTCAGGTCACATAACTGATCATCATATGGCAAGTTTGCGTAAAAATGAATTGAAGTGGCGATACACATTATTTTATAATAGAGACTTTGTTTTGTCATAGCTATAAAATTACGAATTATAATTATCCATTTGTTATATTTTGTGCAGTGTACTTTGAAGGTAGTATTGTGACATAATTTTTCAATCACATTAAAATAACAGATTTGAGTTATAAAGCCAATTATAAGCTTAATGTTTGATTTATTCAAATTATTCATGATAACATTTATCCTAACACATTGAAGAGAGAACGTTCTACTATAAAATAATATCATACTGGTTAACAATTCAAATAATAAATAATGTTTACTATTAAAATCAAGTTTTAATGAAAAAGTTTTTAATTTGGATACAAAATAAAGACAATTAATTTGTTTTTAAGTTTAATTATCTCTATGAAAAAGTCCGTTATTTAAACATTTTTACTTCTTTCTATCCATTGGACTTCATTAAATTCAGTGATCAGTCTGACGTATCTGAAAATAAAACTGGCTAGTTTAGCTAAAATTTGTAGAAACGTAAGATGATTACTGTTTAAATTTGCCATAGAAACAATTCAATGAAGTTTGATAAGGTAAAAATAACTCGTTATTTTCTCGCACGCAAACAACACATGAGCAGTAAAACTAGTTCCTTTAAACACAATGATGTGATAATATTGCGTCTGTTTATCCACGTATCTGTCTGTAAGTTAGCATATTTAAAAACTTTAAAATGCCTATCATTTATGTCAACCGATACATTATCAGATGCACGATTTCTAATTCAAAACTGAAAATGGTATTAGTTTACGCTGGCTTTTCTGATGAAATGCAACGTGATTTTGTATAGTATAGATATTTCGCTATATGCATTATTATTACTATGTCTGCTTTGATTTTGAAATTTAATAGTCTTTATTAATCTGCATCATAACGCAAATGACTTGAAGCTTTTAGGAGGCAAACACATGAAACAACCATAAATTAAATTTATTTGACACTTTTTAAAACGAAACTTTTGGCTTATAGCTATTTCATAATATACAAACGAGATATCTAACAATTATCAGAAATACTGAGTAAGCAAATGTCTCTATTCTAGAGCTTTGAGTAATCACACGTATTCATGACTTGCAATATTGTTTATATAAAAGCAAATATCTAACATTTCTGTTTGATCTTTGGATTTTAAAATACCAAATAAATTCAGAAACTTTCATTGATATCGACTGTTTTCTAATTATATAAAATGAGTTTATACTAATAAGGTTACCTCTCAGATCCAAAATTACTTTAATGATTTGTTCCACTTTTCACAATTGAACAAGCTGCTACTTCCTTTAATAATAAGATTAAATGAACTTACCTTGCAATCAACACTGAAATTTTTCATTGTACGTATATGTGCGTTAATGAGTTTTAGCTGATATCCTGTTCGATTGCTTGTGACAGTTAAAGAGTTGAATTACCTAGTAAGTAAAATTGATGTAAATGGACGAATTGTGTTAAAAGTATTATTAACTCAGATATTTGCGATTGTTAATGTGCAGATAGAAATTTCTGAAATACAATACAGAGAAGATGTAACTGCCAGCACTAGGCATTCTACACTAACACTGTTCATAATCAAAGTGAAGCAAATGACTCTGTGGCCAGTTTATTTTAATCTGTTTATAGTACAGAATGACATTTTCGAAAATAGTGGAGTACACAATTACTTATTATTATAGTATATTTTGAAAATGCAAAAATGGTTATGCTTTTTTTTCAAACATGATTTACAAGTAAAATCTGCCCTGATAATATATTTTAATGTACAATAATATGAGGTCTAAAAAGTCCAGAATTTTTTTGCATTTAATAAACATCAGATAACATCTCATCCAGATTATGAAGAAATACCACCATTCCAACCTATTTTTTCCTATTTATTATATGGAGCAAACCATAAAATCATGGTTTTTGAGTACTTTAAAATCAAGATATTTTTACAAGTGCCCTCCAGTGGCAAAGTGGTTTGTCTGCGGACTTACAACGTTAGAAATTGGTTTCGATACCCGTTGTAGGCAGAGCATAGATAGCCCTTGTTGTAGCTTTGTGCTTAACTACAAACAAACAAACAAACTCTTTTTACAAGTTATATAGAAATATCTATTTCTCTTTTGTATTTTCATGAAGTTTTCATTTTCCTTTACTTCAATCAAATTAGTATCTTAAAGATTTATTATTTTTATTTAATGTCATATATTGTGAGCCTAATGTCAGATATGTAGTAAATTAATAACTTAAAGAAACTGTAATTGATATTTTCTTTTGAATTTACTCTTTTGATTTGCATTATGTTATAATTATATTTTGTTAACGTCTATATATCAGTACATTTATAAAAAACCTGACGCAAAACACTTTATAAATTTCTATGCCGAAAAATCAATCACCTGTGAAAGAGTATGTGTTACAAGAGGATTTGCAGCTTGGCAAGTAAGTCATTACATTAGCGTATTTCAAAAGTTTTACAATAAAAAGAAATAGAAAAAACATAAGTTCTTGATATCCAAACCTTCATAAAAAGGTTTGTAGCTTTTCGAGCTTTGAAAATAGAAAAACATTGTGAATTTGCCCCAGTAATCACGTATGTATTTTACTCATAATAATCTACGCTATTCTCTTTCTTTAATCTTGCAACTGTTAAGAGCAAAAGTTTACTTAAACACCTAATGAAAAAGTCATTATACACAAATCTGCTCTTGAATTTCACTTACGATTTCCACGCTAAGGTACAAAGCTTAATACACCATTATTTGCCATTACATCTCAAATAAATGTGTAAAAAATTATTAAAGTATACATGAGAATAAGTAAAGGGGAAAAAATTATCCAAGTTCTCTTATGCGAACAGATATTGCGCAAAAAATATAAGTTATTCTACTTGCTAAAAGATTAATCACGGACAATTTTTTGCTTCAAAATATTTCTCAGATTCTAAAGAACTTCATGTTTAATCGTGAGCGAGCGGCATTTAGTGTGTACATTCTTAACCCCATTATCTAAAGAGTACTGAATCAATTCATCATTCAATCCAGCGAGCGAGAATCGATAGCGAGAAGACGAATTGGTCCTTCTAGTCTTAATGACTCATACCATAAACCTGGTCCCGAACCATCTGTTATCATACAACCTTTTCAGTTAAGTCTAGGTGAAACAAGGCGAGTAAAATAGGAAAGGGAGAAGATCTTTTGAGACAAAAAGAAAAGGGCGGGGATCGCATAAAATAGAGAACGTACACAGTTGACGTCGCATCCTCGCATATTACTGAATATCTCTGGCGCACAGATAAAAAAACGTAACTTTTGCTATATTTTAGGATTCCTTCATTGACTCATATTTCTAGATGTGTTTGTTTGCTTCGAATATTCGCGCAAAGTTAATAGATTAGGGGGAAGACAGCTAATCAATAGCACCCATTGCCAACTTTTAGGCTACTGTAATCTAATGGTGGGATTTGACAGTCACTGTTACAACACACTAACGGCCCCAAATCGTGTAACTCTGATTTTACTGCCACGGAACGTGAGATGAACCCTCGAAACATTCCAGCACGCTAAATTATGGGTCATGCCCGGAACAGGTCATTAGAAAAATCCTAATTTGTTGACTTTTTGGAATACATATTCTTCACAGCAAAACTCAGTCTATGTTTCAAAACCTGATTTCAGAACTGTGTTTTGATTAAACGAATACATTTTTTAAGAAATCGGAACATTTACAATTACACAATTTTTTGTGTACATGTATAGAACACTTTATCATTGCAAAAACACAAAATTCGATTTCTGAAGCACAAAGTATTTTATATGTTTTTATATAGTAAATATTCTTATCACATTTTCTTTCTTTTAAAAATGAAGAGTATCGAAACTAATCATATAACCACCAAATCTTAAGTGGATAAACAAAATTTTTATTTGGTCATCAATTACACAGGCCTGCGAATTTAAACTTCATAAAAATTGTTTGGGTTTTAATAACGTATTTTCCATAATTCAGCTACTTTCTATCACTTAAGGAGTTTTTACAAATCGAGAATAAAAAAAAACTCTAACTTAGATCAAATTATTATTTCGTTTACCACAATGAACATGTTTTATTGTTATGTTTGGGTTCTTTTGAATTGATCGTAAACCCAATATGTGGAAAATAATTGGCTAACGAAACTTTTATTCGTTTTTGTTCATTTGAATGAGTAAAAGCTTACATATTTAATGCTAAGGGCTTGGAAAACTGTTAGTTGTACAATTGTTTTTATTTCTACTCATCGATTCAAGGAGGGTGTATTGGTGTATTTTTCTTTATTCCTCTTAGCATCTTCTCCTGTATTGTAAATCTTGTTCATTCTGAAGGCAAAGGGAATGATGTCCTCTGTGCATTGTAAGGACGTTTTGACTTATTGTCTTATTTGCCAGAATCTGTAGGTTTCTTTTAAACTTTTGTGGTATATGAGTTATGTGTCTTAGTAAACAACACGTCTAAGAGTGGAAGCTTGTTATTTTCTATTTATGTCGAGAACTCTATTGCTGTATGTTGTCTTTTTAGATGATTCGTCAATTTTGTAATATTTTCTGTAACGTGTGTGCATATTAAAAATGGGTCTTCAACATAACTCAGCCATATCCTGGGTGTGAGAAGGGTGCTTTGAAGATGCTTTATTCAAAGTGTTCATCTTGAGACTACTGAGTGCTGGTTATAAAGGTGAGCTTATGGCTAGGTCTTTCTTTTGTTGGTAATATTATATTTATAAGTTGGTGGTAAGCTGTATTGATGAAAAAAGTTATACTTTCTGTAATTGTGGAGATTATCAGTTATCTAGTTATTACTCTTCATTCCAAAACCATACAGTGTAGCCTATTATACATGGATGATTTTGCGACATTAGTGTGAATAATCAGAACATACCAGTACAGCGTAATTATTATTTCAGAAACGAATTGAAAAATAGGATAAATGGGTGAAACGTAAAGGAAGAAATATCCTGTAAACAAAAGTGTAAAAGGAACATTAGGGGAAAGTCAAGAAGAGTCATAAACAACAGGTGCATTTACTCACACCAAAACTATTCATAAGGCCAATAACAAATCCATAATATTCTATTTAACAACTTATTGTCTTTCTTGGTGTCGGTTTATATTGTTTGAGAGTTTTAGTGCAAAATCACGCAAGAGCTGTCTGTGCATAGCTGTTTCTAATTTTGAACAGATACGCTAGAGGAAAGGAAGCTAACTAGTCAACAGCATCAACCCTTGGACGACTTTTAGGAAAACGTGATAGGATTATAAATGGGTGCATCTGATCACCTTTGACTTTTGCACGTCTATTTTCTGAAATACATTGTATTGTCTTGTGAATCCTCTTCAGACTCTATGTATAACCATTCACTATGATGACTCTTCTGGTACCACCACATCGCAATCTATACTATCCAGAATTGAAATCATAACAATTATCTTAATCTTAGTCTGATTTCAGTCCTCCACAACAATCTTAACTACAGTGACATCTCTCACGTAAATGAATTATATATGGACTTGTCCATAAAATTACCACTTTCAAAGCGATCATTCGAGAGATCATTTGTAACTTCAGTTCTCAATAAAAAATAAAACGTTTGATTGTAACTATGGGATCTTTGTGAACTACTAAGCTGGTATCAATATTTCACATACTTACTTTACTCAACCCAACTAATACGAAAATAACTGCTTATTTGTTATTTATAACAGATCTTCCTGACAAAGATCTATAAATGAAAAAACAGATAAGCTTTAGACAATGATGCGAACCATAACTTCCAGTTTAAAGCACTATTCTATAATTTTGACATGAGTGGATAGGCAGTTTAAGACTCCCTAATACACATGGTTGCTTGTTTGTTTGTTTTGAATTTTGCGCAAAGCTACACGAGGGCTATCTGCGCTACCCGTCCCTAATTTAGCAGTGTCAGACTAGAGGGAAGCCAGCTAGTCATCACCATCAACCGCCAACTCTTGGGCTACTCTTTTACCAACGAATAGTGGGATTGAACGTCACCTTATAACGCCCCACGGCTGAAAGAGCAAGCATGTTTGGTGGGACGGGGATTCGAACCCGCGACCCACAGATTGCCAGTCGAGCTCCCTAACCACCTGGCCATGCACATGTTTGCCTGTTGGTTAAAAAAAATCAGAGTTTAGGGAAGACAGTGTTAGAAGGTAGCTTGTCATTACTTTTATCAGTATATCGACAGGTGGATGTTACAAACTTAAGGGGATAAAGTATATCGGCAGGTGAATGTTACAAACTCAAGAGAATAAAGTATATCGGAAGGTGAATGTTACAAACTCATGTGAATAAGGTATATCGATAGGTGAATGTTACAAACTTAAGGGGATAAAGTATATCGGCAGGTGAATGTTACAAACTCAAGGGATAAAGTATATCGGTAGGTGAATGTTACAAACTCAGGGGAATAAAGTATATCGGAAAGCGAATGTTACAAACTCAGAGGAATAAGGTATATCGACAGGTGAATGTTACAAATGTTATTAGTCTACACCGTTACATTTTCAAGAGTGTCGAACTGTTTTTACTGTTGTAATTTTTAATCTTGTAGAGTCTAACCCAGTTTGTTGGAAAATATCTCTCCAAAAAACATCAAACTTCGAAAGAACGATTTCATAATTCTTATCCTGCAAGAGCTCAGATATTCCATTAAAGTTCGTGTGGTGCTTAAAGCTCGAGTACTTTTAAACTTAGTCAATTACTGCTTAGCACTCAGATATTACCCACTAGTTGCCCGAGATAGGCTTGGTTCTGTGTTTACATAACTAAGAGACCTTGTTAAAATGGATTGTGTTGACAGACATTACGTGTTTCGGTAACGAAGATAAAGTAAAATAATATGTATTGATTTGTTGGGTTGGATTTACAGAATATGTTGCAAGTAAGTGCATATTTGTCAACAGTTCTTTTTTTTATTTCGAATTAATCATCAAATTTTATTTCTTCAAAAATAAATAATAATCCGTATGTCCCTGAACATTCAAATATAAAAATAAAACCTCATAAAATACCAATACACGTACGCCCGACCAGACCTTTAACAACTCTCATTGATAACAGCTATAGATTGGAAGAAACTGTTTGATTTCTATCTGCTGTGAAACAATTTTTGTGATCAGTTTGAAACCGAACTGAAAAACGTTTTAAAATTCTTAGTGACGCAACAGATTAAGTAAGAACTGCGACTGTATAAAACTTTATGGTATTTCACGTTCAACTGTTCATTAAGAATGACTTTGAATATATCTTTCTAAATGTTTTTTCGTCAGTACGTGAATTTATTTTAGATTTTACTACTAAGATTCGATTTTTTCATAAATGAAGAATATTTTCTAGCCATCATATTATTAAAGCAGAAAGTTACGATAGAAGTTACTTTTAGACGTGAATACACATTGAAACTTTACATATTAGATCCTACTTTAACCTACTTTAGGCTTTCGCACTAATAAATAAAAAACAGTATTTATGAGTTAAAGGTTCATCGCAATTCTGTTACAAAAGCATTTATTATCAATAGAATTACTGATGGGACTCATCGACTTTTCAAACATACTCATATAATCTACTCAAATCCATCTAATTGCTGGTTACAGAGTTCTTAATAACATGTGAATTCACACACACGCGCAGAAATTAAGCAAAAAACATCAATACTTTATGTACTTTGCATACAAAATGAGTGATTTCCGCCATTTTCATTTCGTCAGTTCTTTACACTGCGTGTTGTGTCAGGCACCCCCCACCTTCAGTGGCATAGCGGTATGTCTGCGGACTTACAACACTAGAAACCGATATCCCTGGTGGGCAGAGCACAGATAGCCCATTGTGTAGCTTTGTGCTTAACTACAAACAAACAAGCAAAAACGTCGAATTATTTTAATATATTATAATGTAGTACGTGGGCTTCACCGTTATTGAACGGTATATAAACCAGTAGCTAAATTGAGTTTAAGCATGAGTTCGAGTTCCTTGGCGTAAATTCAAGCTTTCATTATTGAAAGTTTATACTGGACATAACGTTTAAGATTACAGAACAAAACTTTGAATCAGACTGAGACTACATGACAAAATGGTATTAAAATCATTTAAAAAAAGTTTTATGCATTAATTAATGAAAACCATTCTTCAAATATACATTATTTACAAATCAACTTAACCCAAGCGGTCACGTTATGAGGCTCTTAAAATTGCATATCGCGTACTGTTGAAAGCACTTTTTATATTGTAAATAAACTGCTAAAGCGATAACGAAGTTGGAACTATTTACATATTACACACGGATCATTATTGCGAGATTTTCAATGTATCTTCTCCGTGACTTAAGGCATGTTTCATTAGCAGAGTGAAATACAGTTGATGGATAGTTATGTCCATCTTCATAATTATCATGGAAAGGTTATGTGCAAGCTATGGTCACTATTTAAATTGGTTATTGATTTTAACATTACGGTGAGTGGGTTATCACTACGTATGTTGCAAAAAAAAGAGTTGTTGTTAAATACAATACTAAAATGGATTATCGTTAAAAATATTCTATAAAGCTTTGTTCTTATTGTAAATGTTAAGATAAATAGATTCTTGCTGTTAATGAAGTAGAAAGATGGACTTCACGTGTTAATGCTACAGAGGGATTAACCCCTATGAAGATCATTATAGTAAGAGTGGCTGTTTTTAACGAATGTCGTTGTGGTAAGTTTGTTTGTTTGTTTGAAGTTAAGCACAAAGCTACACAATGTTATCTGGCCATCACGGGTATCGAAACTCGGTTTCTAGCGTTGTAAGTCCGCACACATACCGCTGTGCCACTGGGGGCATTGTGAGAAGTACAATATTCTTTCTGAATTGCCTTAATATCTGTGTTTGTTAGTCTGGCTTTTTTCTTTCGTAAGTTGTTTTTAAACATTCGTTCGTTGTTAGTGCGACCCAGTGGTTAGCATACCGAATTGTAGAGCTGAGGGTCGTTGTTCGCGTCCAGTCACTGCAGATAAATTACACTCTGCACTTTGGGTGCGTTATAAGAATGACGGTCAAATTCAACTACTCAGTCTGACAAGAGTAGCCCAAGCGTTGTCGAAGGGTGGTGTTGACTAGCTGCCTTCCTTCTAGTCCATCACTTCAAAATTGCGGAAAAGCTAGCTTTGCGAGAAATAAAAAAAACACGCATTTGTCGTCAATACATGTTAGCATTATTTCAGAAAGAAGCTAAGATTAGGGTTCTATGCATAACACTTCTAGATATATTCAACGCATTGGTGGGGGAAATAATTATTTATAATAGATTTTTCAAATTTTAGATAGAAACATAACATTTAACAATATATATTTTCAAACCAACTAAACAAACCAGAAAACAATCAATGACAATTTAATGGTGTCATAATGAAGCAACCGAATCTTGTATTTAACTTGTCCTGAAAAACTCGAGAACTACAGAAAGAGCCAACAATGCCCCGCTATTTAATTGTATAAAAACCAGTTTTCATTTTTCAATAAGACCCTGAAAACACAACCATCTACTACTTTGTTAGATAAAGTCTCTTTCAAAAACATTTTCGTAATTTTCTGTTCAGAAGGAAATTACAGTATTATTTAATTGAAATAATAAGGCGTTTGATCTATAAATGACTAAAATGAAAATATCTAAATTATATAGCTAATGCAAAAGTATACACCGCTTGAAACATTACATGTCAAACAAAAGGCATTCCACTTTAAAACTAAATAAATATCTAATATTTTTCCACCTGGATAAAGTTGATATGCAACTACTGACATGATAAAGCTTTTTTTTTTTGTTAAACATAACCTTTTTCTGTGCAGTCCATTCACTTTATTGCAGATGAAAATGAAAAGCATACATACTGATCTAAAGTCTAAATAACTTGTATGAATAACTTTATTTCAATATATTGTCGAATACATATACAAATCTCGATTTGGAGTTTCGACTAATGGAGTTTGATGACGCTCCTTACTTCTCGTAACATAGTAATGAGAAACTCTTCCACCGAAGATCAAAGAAATACCAATCTTTAGAAAAGCTTATCAGTATAATGTGAACTCGCTTGTTCAAGCAGAACCAAACAGCATTAGATGTGTGTGTGCTTGAAAGGAGGAGAAAAGCTGCTGTCTCAAATCTTGTCTAGCACAGACTCATTTGTCAACATTGACTCTTGTTGAATAACACTCGCCTGACTAGGTTATTCACTACCAAGCCTAATCGATAAAATTCCTAATAAATTTTGCATTAAATTTCGAGACACACTTTTAGATGTACAATAAGAACTAAGAAGAACGAAAAAATAGTAGGCTCTCCAATGAACTTTAGATCATGGCACACGTTCTATAAAGGTTGAATATGTTATATTAAAACGATTTTGAAGCCTCACCACGTCGTTATAGTACA
This sequence comes from Limulus polyphemus, assembly GCF_000517525.1. Classification (NCBI taxonomy): domain Eukaryota; kingdom Metazoa; phylum Arthropoda; class Merostomata; order Xiphosura; family Limulidae; genus Limulus; species Limulus polyphemus. The sequence goes on along the minus strand of NW_013666192.1, from coordinate 90,206 downwards.
TGTCGACACATCCAGTCACGCTTTAGCTCACATCCGTGCATCTCGACAATATCTCTGTAGCGAAGATTCCGGCTTAAAGCTGTCGTGTGCCAAAGCACAACCACTCCTCTCTGCATACTTTCCATAATCCATCTAGTGTATAATAACGACGGTTTCCTATCGCCTGTTTCAGCAGTCTGATCGCACAAAAGAAGTCCATGGGCGACTTCGCCAGTATGTCTTCACGTTAAATAGCATTATTAGCTGTTTCTAGCTGCTTGAGCCATGCGACAGTTTAACTCCTTTACAGACGAAGATTATCTTGATTCTGTTGTTTACTGTTGCCTGTGTCACATGGAAGACTTTTGTATTCGTGGATTCTCATCTCTTACAAGAAGCTGCATTTTGCTTACTACGAGATCGGATACGTCTTGTTGCAGGTGTCTCTCTAGATGATCCTGGCGCCCCAGGTTGATCTATATTCCTTTTCTTTTCCAAGGTCATTAACTGTAAAGGATATTTCCCCTTGGAGATTCTAAGCCCTCGATCTAAACCAACGTCATAATCTGATGAATGAATATTTTGTGTTAGAAAAGGCTGTTACATACTCTTAGAGCGATCAGTTTCAGTGGCATCACACTACTTACAAATGTTCAATAATGTCAAAATGTAGTTCTGATACAATCTGTTCCACCGCAACCTTATATAGACAGTGGTTGTCACGTGATATGCTTATTTAAATATTCAGAATCGTTTTAACCAAACGTACTTACTCAACCCTATTTACTGTATTCCGCAAGTACATGTGGTAATTAATGATTCATATCTTTCTGTGTGAATATACATGAGTGTGAAAATGATTTCACGTAACACATGAAGTCTTTTGCATAGGTTATGCTAGTATTTGGTAAATTACTAGCTGTTTAAGCTATATAAAGTCAACCTCCAGGAAATAATATGAATTAAGCTTACGTTATCTGGAGCAAGTAAAACTATCCTTAACGATACAATTTCGTGTAACAATAATTATCATATAAACGTTTATTACCTGGCAGTTTTCGTTATATATGATAAAGAGTCATTGATGCAAAACGGGTTTTGGTTCGTTTCGTTCTGCTTAATTAACATGTAATAAGTGATATATTATACTTGCTCAAAATGTAGAAAGACTGTAATTTGAGCTCAGTCTTGCAACTAAAGTTAAACGTTTTTCATTTATCATGTTATATTATAATGGGTGTTGCCTTATAATAACATGGCCAAGAAGTTGCGCCTATCTATAGTGGAGTACAGGCGTACTGCTAAAGAAATCTATAACATTATTACTCTTACAGTAAATGTATCTTTCAGTCAGTGATGTTAGGACTTTCATTAAACACAATTTTGAATTATGACTATTTATTTATTTACTTTACTTTCTTTGCAGTTTGGTTGCGATTAAACACTACACTTTACTCTTTCAAATTTACCCTTTCCATTTCTTAGTTCAGATCGAGAAAAGCGTTTTTTCTTGACCGAATGCAACTCAGATCTAGCGTTTGATAATTCAAGGTCTACTAGATATAATACACAAGCCTGCGATGGTTTTATTGTCTTGAAATTTTTACATGTTTTACAGCGATATCCATTTTTCTCCATCATGTACAGATTTTTCACAAAACGTCATAACACAATAGATAAAAGAAAGACCACAACGCGTAGTTTTGTGACTAAAAGAAGTAAATTTCACACAAAAAAATCAGGATGATTGAAGATGCATATTCTTTTGGCATCAATGTTTTTATCAGTTTATTTATATTTTTGTTAACAAACGTAATTATAAAAAATTTTCATTCTGGTTAGCGAAATAATAATTTGATCTAAGTAAGAGTTTTTTTTCTTCCCGATTTGTAAAAAATCCTTACGTGATAGAAAAAAATAATTGAATATTATTTTCGAAATCTGCGTAGCTTAATTATGAAAAATCCGTTATTAGAACCAAAACAACTTTTATGTAGTTTAAATTCGCAGGCCTGTGTTATTATTATTTGAATTAATTTATATTGAAATGAAAAACAGGTGCTTTTAAGAAGCAAAGGTTGTTTTAGAATATTGCGATATGGTAAATTTGATCGAAAAATGTCTGGAGGTTAAGAATCTTACGTAATTAGTGAAAGTATAAAACAAATCAAACATCTGCACATTTTATTTTGAAATAGATGTTTTTCTTATTATGAATAAGAATTTATTAAGACATCTTAATATTTTCTATAAAATATTAATTAGAATAAAATACGATGAAACTTTGTTTATACAAACCTAAAATTTAATAGCTCACGTCAGACAAAGAAAAGTCCCCCAGTGGGTAAGCAATACTTTTACCAACTTACAATTCTCAAACGCGGGGTTCGATTTTCCTTGGTGTAAAGAGCGCAGGTTGCTCAGTGTGCAGGTCTGCGCTAAAACAAACAGACAACTCACGAAGAAAAATCTAACAAGCGAGAAGAATAAAACTGAAAACTTTTGAAAACTGTGTATGTTATCGTTTAATCTCGAACTTTAGTGATGTTCACATACGAATACAAATTTTATTCATTCTTCGTTCTTTTTGTTTGCTTCGTCTTGCTTTTTGTATGTTCTACTCTAAATAGTAATAAGAAACTATAAGGGCCGAGCGTGGCCTAGGAGTTAGCGTGCCGGATTATGGATCTGTAGGTCTCTTTACGAAGAAAAGTCCCGTTATGAGGGTGATGATCAAATCTCACTATTCAATCAGGCAAGAATAGCCCAAAAGTTGACGGTGGATACTACTGACTAGCTCTCTTTCCACTACTCTCTTAGTTCAAAATTAGGAAGGACTAGCGCAGACCCTTGAGTAATTTTGCTCAAATATCCGAAAAACAAACAAGAAACTAAGAACTGGAACGGATATTTTACTCTGATCTTCAACTTTTCCTCACTTTTAAATTTCATTTTTTTTAAATGGACATGTTCCAATGCAGTAATAAAAACATGAAGTAGAATGTAAAGTTTAAATAGCAATCCTATTATCAAATTAATTAGTAAAATAAAATACTTCAATACATAAAATAACTCAACTACAATCAAATTACTAATATATCATAGAAAACTTAGGATACGATAATACATACTTATTAGAACGGTTTTAGTTGGAGAAATCTCTGTAAATTACTTAAAGCAAAGTTTTTGCTTTGTTTCTTTCAACTTTCTTTAATAAAAGGTTCTAGGTCTGTTGATCCAATCATGATGACGGTAAAAATGTTTATTGACATGTTGTGTTCTGTGTTTCATTCATGTGACCAAATTTCCAAGCGATAAGGTTTTGTTAAGTAAAGACCAGTTCTACTGAGTTTTTAAATGGCATTTAGTTTGGGAAATATATATATATGTGTGTGTGTGTGTGTGTGACTTTTCAGCCATTACACTTGTATTTCTATATAATAAAGTGATTATATGACTAGAACTAATAATCTAGTTAACGACTTTTCAAAAACAAGTCTCGATATCGACGTAATAATTCCGATCGTTAAAAGAGATGCAGAAAATACTGCGATTTCTCGAAACCCTAAATGATCAGAATATTATACCAAAAGTTGCTCTTGACCAAATATCTCCATGTGGTACAAGTCCAGTTATTTCTCTGTGGCCCACCCAAGATTGTCCTGCTCTTCTTAATTCATTTCTTTCTGTTGGAATCCTGTAATGATAGCCTCGCGAAATATTATATTTCTAATTTTAAACTCTTGAATTTTAACGAATTTAACTAACATATTTTTTCACTTTTGTTACTAAGAAATCTTATAAAATGCTTAAGAAATGCTTATAAAAATATTATGACTAGTCTCAATATCGAATCCCACTATTCAAATATGTTCATTTATTCTCTAAGTTTCCTAAACTTCATGTTCTAAATTATAAAATATCATTATTTTCATATTTCTCTGACGATGAAATAAACTAAATCCAAAGCGTTCTACACTTTTAAATAAAATAGGTTACGTCCGTAACAACAGCATTTGTATTCGTTATTAGACTTCGCTTCCTAGGTTACGTCCCGTAACAACAGCATTTGTATTCGTTATTAGACTTCGCTTCCTTTATAAATCTAGCCCTATTGTTGCAATGCATTGGTCGGGTAACACATTATTATTATAATTGCTTGTTAGCTTTATTTATTCAAACTCGCCATCGTTTTAGGTAATACTTTTTTTACCTACGTTTCGTTGCATTTCGCCGTCATCAGGATTAATGAAAACGGTTTAAAAACTTCAGGAAACCGTTAACATATTCGTTTGTGGAACGCGAAACAGAGAGGCTTTGGTACATTCTTTAACTGATTTAAGTGAATTTAACATGTAATTTATATAAACTTAGACAGTGCATCTAGTAATTTACTCAGTTGATTTAGCAATTGCTTCAGTCAGTTTAGTTTGGTGATCGTTTGATTATGCAGATTTTATTGAAACCGTATTTAGATAGATGTCGTAAGTTGAAAAATTGAAATATGATGCAAAGTTTCGTGAGATATTCTGTTGTTCATCAACATAAATTAAACTATCATAGTGTTCTTCAAAAGTTACTCCGAAACGTAACTTTGAAACCCGTATTGTGAAATTATAAATTATTCTAACCCATTCTTTACTCTTGAACATTTAGTTTTTTGTTTGAAGTTAAGCACAAAGCTACACAATGGGCTATCTGTGCTCTGCCCACCACGGGTATCGAAACCCGGATTCTAGCGTTGTAAGTCCGCAGACATACCGCTGTGCCACTGGGGGGCTTTGAATATTTAGACCTTTTTCTCTAAACTGTTTATGAGCTTAAATACAAGTTAAAAACTTTAAAATGTTTGAAACTAACTTTGCAAACTTATAACTATCAGAAAACGTGACCTAATCGCTCTTGATGTTGAATGCCTGTAACAATTTTCTCTAAACCTAAATAGATTACAAAAACAACATTTAAACAAGAGAACTGAGAAAACAAGTTATTTGACTTTCTTTCGGTTTAAAAAACATAGAATGGCAAGTTTATATGCTAAGTAAGTAATAAACAACAATCCGTTTTTAAAATGAAATAAAACACATTATTTGTTATTCTCTTTTATTGCTTACAAAGGAAATATCTATGAATTGGGTTCATTCTGTTGTACAGAATTTTGGTTGCTCATAATTGCTTGTTGACATTGTTCGTATTTTACCAATAATTTGTTCCATATGTATACAAAGAAAATAGATATACAGAGACGGCTTTAGTTTGTGTTCGAGCGAAATTACATAGATAGATTTTGGTGAATCTAGTAAAATACGGCACCAATAATAATAATGGCTACTGTGATAATAGATCAGGTAAAAATTACACCACTAATAATTCAAAATGGAAAGAAATACTACATTAAAACTTTCACTCTTTTCAAAACCAAAATACAGCAGAATTGAATTGTTTATGATTTTTACGTAATAATTTTCCCCTGTGCATTATTATTGCTGTTGCTATTTTTATCAGTATCATTATGACCAGTATCATTTTCCAGATACCATTATTACTGGATACTGCTTATGTTCGTTAATTAATTAAACTATTAAACTTCTGTTTTACAAAAATAGAAAGCATTGTCTGCATAAATTGTAGTTAGTCAATATGTTTGTTTCGTTATCTAATAACCGTTCCATTTCACTACACCCTCAGTGGCACAGCGGTATGTCTGCGGACTTATACTATTAGAAACCTGGTTTCGATACCCGTGGTGGGCAGAGCACAGATTAGCCCTTTGTGCTAAATAACAAACAAAAATCATTTCACTACAGGAACAACGCATGACTTTCATAATTTCTAAATTCACCAGAATTCCTCAAGATGTTTTATCTTTGAAAAAATGATGGGACAACAAGAGGACTTAATGAATAAAATAATCTGTCTTCATTCACAGAAATTAAAGTTAATTCACCTAACTACAAGACTGTCTGTACTTAATCGTAGGAAACGAATACTCGAGTATTCGATGGGAAAGATGTAACTGTTTGTAAAGTTACAAAATATTTAAAAACGATGGATGACCGCAATAAATTTCTCGGTGTCTTCGGTTATCATTTGACATTCTTAGCTCAACTAAATACGTGTATATATCTTGTCCAAGTTAAACTCTGAAGCTTGTACCTCCAAGAAACAAGAACTGTAATTATATTCTCGTTTTCTTTTCTTGGTTTTTTTTTTTTGGTGTGAAGGCAAATACATATTGGCCTATACTTTAAGTGGTAGACTGACATTTAATAATATGATAAAATAATTATAAGATTTATTATTGTATAATAATATTTCATAACCACATCATAATTGGATAACGGTTAACCAAAAACAAACATTATGTTAAGTTTGTCTAAAACTCGTGAAATAGTACTCGAGATTAATTATTAGCTATATCTAGCTAATAAAATCAGACAAAAGTGATCATTTCTACACGACTTACTAGTCGAACCAGTAACGGGTTTTTTTTTTTACTGGTAGGATGTTTCATGTCATTTCCATACTGATAGCACCTACCTTAACTTTAAGTACTGGATTATTGGATTTTCTATAGCTTTTAAAGGAATTCATTAAGTATTTCTATGTTAGGCCTCTATCTTCAAATTAGCATTTAATATTAATGAGATTTTTTAGTTAATCTATAGAACTATGACATAGAAGCTTTCAAAGGAATTCATTAAATATTAGTAAATTACTATTTTTGTAGCAGTAACCATATGGGTTAGAAGTCTACATTGTAAGATAGCAAATTCTATTTTTTTTATGTTTGTGTTTATCGTTCATTTATTATTTCCTTCTATCGTTTAGTTTAACTATGAA
>NW_013666192.1:81460-82509 GCF_000517525.1 Limulus polyphemus | reverse complement strand
AATTTCAACATGTCGGCCCCTGCCATCACAGTTATTAAGGCTAAAGTCACCTGAATAAACTTTGTTGAACCATCGTTGACACTTACGGACGTTCAAAACATCTCCATAAACTTCTTTGATATTTTTTGTGGCTGTAGGGCGTTGTTTCCCTTCTTGTATTCAAACAGCATTACATGTTGAATGTGTGTCTCATCGTGTGCCATCACCATAAGTATAAGGGATTAAAGTATACTAAACTTTATTCATTATATAGGCTACAGTAACATGACGTTTAGGCTGTTCGTTTAACTATTATATGTGTTTTTTTTGTTTGTTTTTTTTGAGGGGGTGGGATAATGAAAGTGTTCTAAAACGCGACACTAATTTCTTGACGACCTAATATATATATATATATATACAGATATCTGCAAATCATACCCCATTGATAACGCTGGTTTTTATTTTTATTTTTTTATAAAATTTCATTTTATTATTTCTTGAATCTTGTAATGTGTTTTGTTTGCTTATTTCAGAGCAAGCCACATTGGGTTACCAGCTGTGTTGCAAGTCTATAGACTTACGCTGTCCCATCGATGGACACGTAAAGGGAATTTTACTGGATCAACGGAAGACATCATTCAAGACGAATATTGAATAGAGATCGCTAGCTGACAGTAAATTCCCTCGCAATGTTGTCATTATAAATTTTACTATTCTTACGAAGGTGTTGTTTTCCCATGAGAGTGGTTTTACATATTTATATGCCCACACATACCTACCGTTTCATAAAGTATCCTTGACTGAGTAAGTGTTAAAATGATATTAATTACGTTAATTAGTTGAACGAGATTCACTTGAATAAGTAATGCTTAGTTATCTCGATTGTCAACGGTTTACACTTAAAACAAGCACAACAGCCAGAAATGCTGACAATACATTTTTCAAGTTATTATCGCAACTTCTAGCACGTGCGTTCAATATTAGCATAATTTGCATTCTGACATAATTCACATTGGAAGGTGATGTTATCACTCAACATCTTAAGGATGTTATTAGCAAGACAGACTGCA
>NW_013666192.1:69356-80555 GCF_000517525.1 Limulus polyphemus | reverse complement strand
ACATTATTTATTTGGATTAAATTAAATTTAACCAATCATGTTTAAAGTAAAAGTTCAAAACTATGATACTCTGGTTTTACCGAATATGACCGTCAATGCTAATCATAGCGCACCTACTGTCTCAACGCGTGGAGCACAGTTTTCGACAACCATGAACCTTCAGATTCATATTCCGAACACGCTAACCACTAGGTTACATCGGCCTCAAATTCGCTACTACATTGCAGTAACTAATACACATACTTGCATATCTGAATGGATGATTAAAGTCTAAATCGTACATTGTTTTAATTTTGATGTAACGTTCTGTTTTGTTGTGAATTAATTGTTTTTATATTAAGCATGTAATGAATTACATGTAACACATATACTTGGACATGCACGTTTATATCAAGCATTATATCTGTCAAGCTAAGAAGATTAAAAATTACCTTAGTGGAATATTTGTTACTTTAACGTATAAAAGACCTGTTTGATTTCAAAGTAATTAAAAGATATTACAACAGATAGAGTAGGGCCTCTCTTCAACGGTCTTACCTTTTAGCTTAAGGAATATTGATATTATTATGGGATTTGAATGGGATGCTTCAGATAGATAAGGTGATAGATTTCAAAGTATTTTACTTACAGTTTTCGGGCGAGGGTAAGTCCTGATATTGAATTCTGGATTTCGAATTGGTCAGCCGCGTTTCATAAAATATACCACAAACTTTTCATTTTTTAAGCTGTGGGTACGTTATAAGAATGAGATCAATATTTTAACGTGGATAGTGGGTGCTGCTGATTGGCTGCCTCTCTCTGGTTCAAAATTAGAAACGGTTGCAGATAGCCCCAAACCTAAGAAATTGGATAACAATGAATAAATAGTGTTCTATATACCCGGTCAGTTTCCACTTGCTTAATGTTCATCAACATATTTATTTTTATACTTTTGTTGCGGGTTAAAGCCGTCAACCCATCCAGTTATACGTCATAAAAACACAGCAAACAATGACAAATATTTATCGATGACCTAGAACTTCACCTTTCAAAATTGCGACACCGTTACCTTTGACAGGCTAAGCATCATGATTTTTACTATGAACATTGTTGGTCGACATCAACTTATATCTAATACATATATTTTATTTTCAATAGATAATAACATAATTTATTTACTGAGAATTTCAAGTGCCAGCTGAAACAAGGGAGGTGATACATGTTGTTGTTCTTCTTTCCATTGAATTACACTGGGTTTTTCTGGTCCTCCCCATGAGACTGTCGTCAACTGCAATACAAAGCAGGTGGATGCCTATATATATATATATGTATGTATATATATATCTAGTACCTGAAATCAATGTGCAATTACTGATACTGTAACGAAAATTTCATTTTGAGGCCTGGAGCATAAACAGAGATTCAAACAGATCAAGATGCTAGCCTTGATGAGCAATTGTTCATCAACATGTGTCAAGTTCTTGGGATATAAAAAACCAAAACAACTCTATATTACCCCCCTGTCAGATGGGCTTGCTGAGAATATACAGTCCAGACAGTAAAGTCCATGCTATCAATGTTTGTCTATGATAAAAGTACTGACTAGGATGAACACATGCTGTAGCTTTTTATAGCATACTAGTTAATTAACTATGGATGAGGTACTATTCTCTTAACCCAACAACGCTTGAGAGGAAGATACATCCCCAAAGTGTTATAATAAACATCAACTATGGAAAGGATTATGAGAGGGGATCAGACCTTGCTACAATGAGTGTTTTTTTATTCATATTTATTGGGTTTTCTTTCATCTTCTAAGTCACCTTTGGATTTTCTATGGGTAGATTCACCATCATGTGTCAAATAAATTTTACATTATACTCTATGTTTTTTGTTGTTGTTTTTTGGCATGTGAGTGATTCATGTTTTATTTTTCCATTTTTATTTCATTTCTATGAACATTTAAATTCTTAGGCGTGGTTGCATCATAAAAGTTTGAGATTATCCAAAAGAATTGTTCACGCATGACTTCAACAGATCTTTGATATTCTGCCTGATACTTTCGGCCTGTATACATACGTGTCTTTCTGAATATAAGTTTGCGTTTTGTTGTGTGTGTGTGTGTCTGTTAAAGGAATATTTTGAGCGAAGCACATAAAATGAAAAGACTTAGATTTAAGCAAGATGAAAATTTATGGAATTGTTTATTCTCTGAAAAGTTAGTGTAACTCTTGTTTTTATTGATTATATTTTCTTGTAATTAAACTAGACTTAACTTAGTAGTTTTATGTGTTACCTCTTTGTTGAAGTTTTACGTTAATATTAATTAAGACAACACTTATATAGTTGAATAAGTATAAAACATCGGTATTATAAAACCCTGAAATTAATATAGTTTAATTAACTGAAGGTTAATTCAAGTATTTGCAATTAATTATGAATAATTAGACTGCTAGGACGAGAAAAGGTATTGATACTTCTGGTGCCACTTATATTTTTATTTAAATGTGTATGATAATACATAACTATAGGAATTTATTGTTTAGTACCGCTGTATAGTGTTAAAATATCTAAATAAAATGGATGTTTAAAATAAAGTCTAAACTTGTTGACAAAATGCTTTGATAGGTCAGTAATAATATCATTGTAACTATAAATGATTTACTGAATAACCAAATTATATAACTAGTTAAATAAGCAGAGAGAATATAAAAACATAATCATTTGAATTAATAGTAAAGCCACTAAACATTGCTCAGATGGATATGCCCTCACTAGTTGGTGAGACAGCCCATTAGCATTTGCACGATGTCTACCTATTCTATGTTCAATAGAATATATCTATTCCTGTTTACTATCAAAAGATAGTGATTCATCAAGGAATCTAGTTCCAACGTTTATCAATAGTTTCAGGAAGGCATGTGTTACTTAAACTTTACACAAAAGGTTCTAGCATGTCTTCATGTTACAGGAATTCCTCTACAACAATTAAGAGCTTTAATGGTATTGGATATGTGTCTCAATTTCGTGTTTGCCGACAAAAGGCATCTAACTTATTTTGTCAATTAATTGTCAGTTACCATTTAAATACTTTTACTTGAAATTTGAATTGTAAAGAATAGCTAAATTGCGAAAATTATGCTACTTCGTGTTTATCCATGCCTTTATTTCAGGGACGGATTTAAGCCTAAATGCCTAGTCTGATAAAAAGAAAAATGGGTCCCGGCGGGCTCTATTCATACCAATATTATACATCAGGCGAAAGCAAATAATTTCAACTAATAGCTGAATAAATTGGTAGATTTAATAAATAAAATAGAGTTAAAGTGATTTATTTCTGAAAAACATTTTATATATATAAAGGGGCCCGGTCAGCTTTAACTGACTGTTAAATCCGCCCCTGCTTCAATTGTAGTTATCTAAATCAGTTTTCTTTCAAAATAAAAAAATAAATTATGTTTTCTTGATTAAGTTGAATACCTTGTAGATTATTGCAATCACCGAGAACATGTTCACGATAGCTGATTTGGTCGATTTAAATGTGATTTTTTTTTCAAAGTGATATAGATTTTCGTTTTACATTTTAAAATATATTCATTCTCGTTTGCTTTTAACATTCTTTGTTTTTCAACAAATTACATTATTCGATTTGAGTTCATCGAAACTTTACTTACCGTTACAATTTCAACGAAAATACTGCTTGATTCTTAAAATGTTGTACTATATATGCACTTTGTAGTTGAAATTAGCATTTATAAGTATTTATTTATTACAAGCGAAAGTACCCGGCTTCGCTCGGGTTATTAGGTTGAATATATTGCTTGTCTTCCCATCTGCCGCCAAGATGAAAAGGTTCTTACTTGGAGCACTAAACATAAAGCTGGCCATCAGAAAAGCATGGGTTTTGCAGGTTGAGAACATCAACCTTGAGTAATTGCCCCTGTGCAATTTTAAACTTAAATCATTTCTGAATTAAGAAGGTATTTTCTGTTATATCATCAACGTTTTTAATAAAAAAACAAATCACTTTAATCAATGGAGACTCTAAATTAAGAAATCAACAAACATTTTTTCCAGTTTTATTGTCTATACATTTCATTTTATACTTTCAGTAGACTAACAATAATATTAGGTTATAATTTTGTTGCTAAGCAACATGACATAAAAGTCATTGTTGGAACGCATTGTTATCCAAACTCACTGGCTTATGTATATATTAAATGTTGTTGTATAAGGAACCACTTATTTTCTATGTAGTTTTTCGCTAGCTTGCCTAATAAAAAAGATGTACACGCGCATGCGCGCACACATGTGGATAAGTAATAATACACAGGTTCACACCCTCAGGGTCCACTTAGTATGGTACAAAATTTCAGGTTTCTAGGTTCTTTCCTGTTGGAGCTATGGTGGTCACCCACAGACACGCCCTTTTATTTTTATAGATGTAAGTATCGATTTACGTTTTCCTTTTTGTATTTGTGTTTTATTTTATTTTACATTAAAAACTATTTAAAGCTTAAATCCACATTAAATGTCAAAATGTTTCGCGTATTCTCATAATAATTTAACACATCAGTCTCTTTGATTGAAAAGTCGCCAAGTCCAGTCATGCTCTATCTGACGACCGTGCGTCTTAGCAATAGCCCTGCAGAGTAGTTTCCATTGTAAGGGACTTTCTCGTAAAGTAGTAATGTCTAAAACACATCACTTCTCCCTGCCAGCTTTACAAAAGCTATTCTTTCATTGGGGGTGGGTCTAGTCCAAGACACACCCCAATAAAAGAATAGACCATTCCAAGCTTTTACTCGTTGTTAAACAAATGTTTAAACAACTCTGTTCAAACAACCGTCTGTTTTAACGTGTTTGAGCTGTGCCACTCATTGGATCATTTATTTACGGACAGTTAAAAAATTGAAATATACGTAATTATTACTCAGTAAAAATACATTTTAATTTCAAAGTAAATGTAGTTTGACGGGTTTTATATCATACAATTTTGTATTTTATTTAAACATTTTGCACTCTCAAATATACTTTACAGTTTGTCTAGGACACACCACCTCACAGACGTAAAGCATGAATTCGTTTGTAGAGAGTAAAGTCATTAGTATCGACAATACGAGTTCACTTAGTGAGAACCGAAATTTTATCTTTGATGTTTCAGCATATTCGACAAGTTTATCAAAGTATACCGTTATCACTTGTAATGGATCCCTTGGATTGTAATGATCTGTTGACTTTATATATAAATAAAGGTTCTAAGTGAAAGCCTTGTAAATATATGTAAATAGTTTTAGTCAGTCTTTTACTTACGACAGATTGCCGCCATATGGTAGTATTTGATTACGATGTCAGTTTACAGTTAGTGACCTAAAGTGTTTGTATGACCTATAGCTTTTACCGGAAAATAATATAATAGTAACACAGAAGACAAAACCCCGTAAACATCTGAGTTTGGCTAATGAGATGTTTTCTTTATTTTATGCCTATCTCAAAAATCATAGCTGTATATTTAATACTTTATGTAATAATCATCTTATATCTCACAATGTTCAACACATAATTCCCTTTCCATACAAACATTAAGAAATCGATAGCTTTGTAAGCTTTTAAAGACTGAAGTTTTTTCACAAAACCCAAATGTCAGATCACTTGTACTACATTTAGTAATATATATATTAGTTTAAAACTTGCTTATATATCACGTGCACACAATTTCATTGCTTTATAGTTTAAACGTTCAAGCGGTTCCTTATTTTCAATGCGTAAAATGCTGACAGAATTAAACACTGAGACTCAAAAACTAAATTTTACTCTGTGGAAAACTAACCTTCTTTAAATTCAAGATAAAACGTAAAGAGAAATATATTAAAAATTCAGTGATTTTATCTGAAACTTAAGGTCTTTTTCTCTATTATTACACCAAAATAAGTTTTATTTTCAATAGTTTTTATATGTTTTTATTTTATCATCGCTAGATACAATTATTTATTGCTAAAAACCAATGGACAGACAGATTCTGTAGATTATAAAACTCTGGTTTAACTTTAATTGCAAATTCAATTAAATGTGTATGATTATAACATAAAAGTCTACTGTAGAAATTTATTGCAAGGCACTATTCTGTAGTGTAAAACATGTGGATGAGATGGATGATCAAAGTAAAATTTTAAAGTTATAAATAACTAACAATTTGGCAAGGCACTAATAATATCATTTAATAAGCATAAGGTGATTACTCTATTTAAATTCTTAATACACGTCAAAGATGTGTTAGAGAGAAGCACCACAAAATTGGACTGATGGACTAAGACGTAAACTTAGGTATTAACTTTTTATATTTGAATTTGGTAATTAAATAAGTAGCTGATCTCTTAATTTAAAAAAAAAAAGGCCAGACTTAGTTAGCTAATTAAATGGTAACTCTATATTGATGTTTAAGATATAAAGGTTAATGTTGTAGTTAATATAGCAATCAGTATAATTTTATATTTGTTTTTTGTGTGCATTTTTAATGTCATGTATTAGTCAGCATATTGTTGTTTCTATTCTTCGATTCAGCTATTAAGATATGTTTGGAAACTATAAAGTTTATATAAACAATTTATATAAATTGAACATAATATGTGAAGTAGTCGTATGTGGTTTTCTTATTTTTATCATTATGTACAAAATCGGCCAAGTCACAAGGCCTGATCTTGTAAATAGAAGCTAGTGATTAACATGTAATTAATAGGTGTTTGCAATTTTTGCTCTTTAGTTTAACTGGTTGGAGAAAACGTGCTGATAGCCAATAGGGAACCAACAACGCCACTATAGAGAAACCTTGATTAAATTCTGAGACTTTGGATCTCGTTTTTGGACGGATTTTTTCATTTCTTGTTAAAACAGAAACGCAAAGCTTGTCAAGCTGTTTTTGACATTTTGTAACACGCCCTGCAAATACAGTATTCGTGTAAGAGGTGATTTTGAATTGTTTATTTTTATTTTATTTCACATTTTACTAAACACTAAATTACTGAAAGCACAACACGTACACATAGAGGTACATAATCACTAGATGATCAATATTAAAAACAACACAAAGCAGTAAATATTACACCAACTTCCATGTAAATAAAGTTTGTGTTTTTAAAAACAAAGTTTTTTCGTGTTCACTAGGTTCTCTTTCCTCTTTTACCACCTTTTATTATTGGAGAAAAACCACAGATATAAAACCAGGGACTTCATTTGTTTTTGGGTTTACGCTTTATTTTCAAGTTTCTTTCTGGTCGCCAGTTCGATAAGTCTTTGAGACTGTACCCAGCAAAACATTTACAGCAGACATGAGCTCCGGTTTTCAACATATTAACTCAGATCATTACTGAATTGCAGTTCTCATGAGTCAGGCAAGGCATAAAGGTGGAGGACACTTCTAAAATCTAAAGTCCAGTCAAATGACAGTGACCAGGTAATTGCATACTAACTGTCTTCGATTAACAATGGACTAGAAAAAGGTTTGTTAAAATATGAAGACATAGGCAGTAGTTGGTTATTTGAAACTAAACTTGTATTACTGTAGCCAGGAATTGATGACATGCAGTTAAAAACAAAGGAGGAAAAGGGTAATAAGGCATCTAAATGAATATATAAAACTCTGACACAGCAACAAACTATGGTGCTGCCGAAAGAAAGACCAAGGAATGAGGCTTCACCAAATACCTAAGTGAAAGGGGTATAATGAGGAAGTACCTGAGAATATATGGAAGGTTATGCTGTGGTACTGCAAGCGATAAGATGAAACTTCGTGGCTTGGAAATACATCAAAATTATCTAAATCCCATGATGTTTCATGGATCTCCGAAAAAAGACCTCATTGTTAATTATTATGGTGAAAGTATTTTCTAAGTTCGTGAAGCATGATAATAATTAATTATACTTGCCATAAGACATTATTACTAGGCCTATTATATTTCTAACACCACATTATTTATTCAGTCACAAGAATGTGAAAAAGGGCGTATACCTCGTCCCAAGTAAACTAGAGCAATGTATGCAGTTCTGATGGAGTAATTATTGCTGAACCAAGTACTGGCACTGATATATTGCTAATAGACGTTCTGCAAATATCTCATGTTCCATTAGGTTACTCATAGTCTAAGAAGAAGACATACTAAATGGCTCTCAAGAAAATCTAGACATTTGGAAGATAAATGTACATCTCAGCTTCATCTCGATGGTGCCATCTCTAGCCAAAGGTACTGTGCATATGTCGACTGATCAAGTTAGATCAACTGATGATATTCTAGAATATTGTGTTAATTTAGTTACAGTGTCTTTAGATTGTAGATCATTATGACATTTTCAGTAGTGTGTATATAACATATTAAATACGATCCATTAACAGTATGGCTGCCAGCACATACTCTAAGAGAATTAGTTAGAGAAGTCGTTTTCACTGTTTTATGCACTGTGAACTCTCCAAATTATGATGAAAAGTCTAACAAAACTTAAGGTGAACTCCCTGAACAACATTTTTACAGAAGTTTAAGGATGCCTATGTTGGACTAAATAGTAAGCTAAGTCATACCTCAATAACTAGACGTCATATAAACACCAGCAACCCTTGCCTATCAAGCAGCCATCTAACAGGCTGACTTAGCCCCTGTAATTAAATATTACTGGAAAGTATTGTGCATCTTTTTAAGAACCCATGATCATAACTAATTGTCATTGTCAAAAATAGAGGAGGCTAACTAAGACTCTACATTGACTTTAAGAAAGCTAATATGCCTACACTTGTGAGCACATTCTCGCTTCCACATACAGATGAGTGTTTTGACACATTACAAGGGACACATTAGTTCAACTCCCTTGATCTAGTATCTAAGTTTTGTCAGGTGGAACTTGATGAAGCCATCCAACTTAGTTAAGACTACCTTTTACACTCTTCGCTAGCTAGGACTTGTTTGAATTCAGCATGATGTATTTTAGACTTTGCAATGCGCTGGCAACTTTCCATGTGCTAATGGGACGTTGCCTAATTTATGCAGATCATGTAATAGTGTTCAGCATGATCTTTGAAGAGACCTAACAAACCTTTGACTTTGTGCAGTGCTACTCAAGATGTTCATGTGTTCATTCATGTAGACACAACTTGAATTTCTATATCATATAATTAGTTAGGAAGATACGTGTACACATTTGGTGAAAATAAGGTGTAAAACATTGGCTTAAATCAATGACCAAGAAGGTAGTCCAAAATATTTGTGATTCATTTCTTATTACTGATGATTTGTTGCTAACATTTTCACATTTCTAATACCACTGTCCAGTCTTGTTGCTTTTGTTTGGTGAATTATTGCATGCACAGTTTAAACTCTTTTCTTGGTTTATCCTTTCTGAGATTGGGAGTTTATTCTAGATAAGAATGTTATTAATTTCAGATTGGGTTCCGTCTTGTTACAAAGCCATATATATATATAAATCGTGCTGGGTGAAAACAAAACAAAAACATTATACCGATTATGGAACAACTGCGGAAAGTATAAACTTGTAAGAAGATAACTACAGAACTAACACCCAAAAAGGATTAAGGATTAACTTCCAAATCGAAGAAGAAAAATCGTTAGACAAGCAACTAAAGAACAATAACAAAAGGTGAAACGAAAACTTGACGATAATTACAGTTTATGTTTCTGTAATCTTTTCACATTGTTTGGTCAGAAAACGTCGTTTCGAGCCCTTCATCAGCTGAGTAAATGTGTTCGTAGTCCAGCTTATTTTTCTTTCAAACAGACCCCGCTGTAGAAAAACACTGCACATGTGTTCTCTTAGAACTTCCACAAGTTTTACATTCTGCAATATTTAATGCCTCACTTCTTCAGTTATCAGCTTTCATCTTCGCTTCTCCAGTTTCAACGTTTCCGCTACGTTTTCTCTTTCTTTATATACTCCTTTAATCTTTCTGCTTAGTTCGGTTTAAAAGGTAATTTGTGTAGTTTATGTTTGATGTTTGATGAAAGTTCACTTATTCAGTTATGGGAGTTTTCAGTTTAGTTAGTTATGCTTTTAACTTCCTATACTTTTATCTTTCCTATTACGAAGGAGATATGATTAGCAAATAATTTTTAAACATGGTTTAAAACACATATACTGAGAATGCACCATGCTTATTATTTTAAAGATTACATGATTATGTGCACATGAGTGTAGTCTTACATATTTATTTAATAAACTTTGACTTTGATGTCAACTATGAAACCGGATTCGGTCTCTTTCTTAATACGCCACATTTCTCTTTCGTCTTCCACTTTTGTGGATGTGAAATAAACTCAGTTCTGTGTATTAGGAAAGAAGAGCTTTTGCATTTCCATTGTACTTAAAAACAAAAAGTCTCAGATCTCCATAGCGCTAATGGAAAGTCAAAGTTTATTGCTTTATTGCAAAATGTTGTGTCGTATAAACATATCGACACAAACTGTAAATGGTATAAATGAAAAATATCAGCTATTAAAATAATCTAATATAATCAGTTAATTTTAGGATAACTGATTGACAACAATGAGTATCTATAATTTCTAAACTTAATAAACAAATGAACTGTTGATAATAGAAAAGCATACATTTATGTGTCATGAATGCTGTACCTATCAGTGCGCAGTGGGTCCGGCAGCACTAGCTACAAGTAGAAGTGGGTCAGTCAGCACTATTTACAAGCGGCAGTGAGTCACACAGCACTAGCTGTCAGTACGCAGTGGGTCAGTCAGCACTATTTACAAGCGGCAGTGAGTCACACAGCACTAGCTGTCAGTACGCAGTGGGTCAGTCAGCACTATTTACAAGCGGCAGTGAGTCAGACAGCATTACCTATCAGTACGATGTAAGTCAGGCAGCTCTAGCTGTCAGTGTACCTGTTCAGGAAGTTTCGGGTCTGGTTTATTTTGCCAACCTTTTCTAATTTCGAAATGGATGACTTCATTAGTATCACAGCTAACTGTATGCAGTCTGTCTTGTTAATAACATCCTTAAGATGTTGAGTGATAATATCACCTTCCAATGTGAATTATGTCAGAATGAAAATTATGCTTTGTTTGTTTTGGAATTTCGCGCAAAGCTACACGAGGGCTATCTGCGCTAGCCGTCCCTAATTTAGCAGTGTAAGACTAGAGGGAAGGCAGCTAGTCATCACCACCCACCGCCAACTCTTGGGCTACTCTTTTACCAACGAATAGTGGGATT
>NW_013666192.1:66482-68341 GCF_000517525.1 Limulus polyphemus | reverse complement strand
AATAACCTTAACTATCTGAAGCATCCCATTCAAATCCCATAATAATATCAATATTCCTTAAGCTAAAAGGTAAGGCCGTTGAAGAGAGGCCCTACTCTATCTATTGTAATATCTTTTAATTGCTTTGAAATCAAACAGGTCTTTTATACGTTAAAGTAACAAATATTCCACTAATGTAATTTTTAATCTTCTTAGCTTGACAGATATAATACTTGATATAAACGTGCATGTCCAAGTATATGTGTTACATGTAATTCATTACATGCTTAATATAAAAACAATTAATTCACAACAAAACAGAACGTTACATCAAAACGTTATATTACTGTTGTAGTGCATTAGTCTTGTAGTAGTATTGTATTATATTTTACTGTATTGTATTAGTTTGTAGTTGTAAAACAAAAATGTTGCGGTGGTTGTTCCTATATTCTTTCAGTTAATAAATAACATTAACCATACGCATGCAACTTTGCCCCAAAAATCTGAAATCCAGTTGAAATTACGTGTGTTTTCAGATGTAATCAAAACAATAACTTAAACAAAATTCAACCAATTTAAGAAATACTTATGTTGGTCCAAAATCAATATATAATGCCTAAATCAACCCATATATTCTAATGGTATTTATCGTATGGTGTTTGAAAGGTTAAACTTGGAAGAAATTGTCAAGCTGCATTTACCTTTGGAACCGGAACTTCGTGCTATGTAAGATATCTAAAATCCTCAGAAATCCGCTTTGAGAGGGAGGGGGTGTATTTATATATGCATGCTACTTAATTGATCTTATTCCACATGGAATCTTCAAGATTTCGTTCACATGTGGAGGGTGTATTCCAGACATGAAGATGGAAAGGTATGAAAATAACACCCAGTCTTCATAAAATTTATCATGTTTAAATGGCTTTGTAGGCTATCATACTTTCATTCTGAAAATGTATTTTTGACGTCACCAGTATGGCAGTTTGAACGATAACACTTTGCAGATTTGATGTATCTAGCTCATTCAACTAGAATATTTCTTCTGTGCACTGTTTGTTCGCCCGAATTTACCACTGACTAGTCTATACTACAGATAACTACACTGAAATATATACTCAATATAACAATGATTTTATGTTTTTTTACTGAATACGTAACATACCCTCAGCAATAGGATAACCTTCTTCAAGGCATTTTTATACTGTAATTAAATAACATGCGCAAGTATCAGGTTTTTAAATAGAAAGCACGTGCCCAAGTTAAGTTGTTTTCATTATTCATATTCAAACGTGACCATCAAAAGAACTTATAACTCTTAAGCCTCATTTCTACTGTTTGGTTCGTTATGAGAAGGTTCATCTGAATATTCTATGCATTCTGGATGTTAACCAGTTTGTTAGTTTTTTTTTTTTTGTTTTTCAAAATAAAACCAACAAAAACATAAAAAGTCTCTGAATTTTCACAAAACTAGCCTTCTTTCGTGTTATTTCAACAACAAAAAAAAACAGGCTATGAAAAATCCTACCATCATACTTACCCTGTTCATTTGTCAAAATTATATTTCTTGATTCCGGCGGAACTACAAAAACAAAAGACTTTCCCTCTATTGTAGCGTCCCTTTTCTAAAATTTGTTTTAATTTGAATTCTCGGCTTTCCTAACAATATATTTTTTTGGATTTCCCAGACGAAACATTTATTTGTTTTTACAATATCAACACCATTCATGATTTCGGACTTATCAGGCCAAAAACTGGTTTTGTGTTTCAGTGGATGCGAGAAACATTAAAAAAGTAACTTTAGCCAAATTGCATATAAAGACAAAATCCCAAAGCCGATTTTGTATCTATTATAGAGCATAGCTTAGTACAAACTTTTCTTC
>NW_013666192.1:60097-65816 GCF_000517525.1 Limulus polyphemus | reverse complement strand
GGGAAGGTAGCTAGTCATCACCACCCACCGCCAACTCTTGGGCTACTCTTTTACCAACAAATAGTGGGATTGACCCTCACGTTATAACGCCTTCACGACTGAAAGGGCTAGTAAGTTTGGTGTGACGGGGATTCGAACCCGCGACCCACAGATTGTGAGTCGAACACCCTACCCATGCCGGGCCTTTAGAAGCAAAATAGTTAGACATTGCTACATAACATATGGTATACACCTAGTCTGATATTATTCTCTAGTTGCTTTTGTCTACATTACGGACAAAAGAGAATTTTCTTTTACATTTTAAATGTTTCTCCTTAAACAATTTATCAAAGCAGAAGCTACTGATGGTTCTCAAATTGAAATTAAATAATTATTCACAAAGCACTCACGTTTTATGTTTGGGAGCGCAAAAAAAGAAAAGCTAATTGAATAGGAAAATAGGCAACTTGATATGATCAACAATAAATTGTACCTCGTTAAATAGCGCGTATTATCATCGATCACTAGTTCTTGTAAAGTCTAATCAGAGTTTTGAATCTAAAATTTCTACAAATCGCTACATGGGACGGACGTGGATCGGATAAATGATTATCGTACTGGACTGTAGATCTATGGTTCCCGCCCCATTGCTGAAAAAAAATGTACTCCGCACTTTGGAGCTGTGGATGAATTATCAGATTCAGGTTCAAATTCTTCTATCCCCCCCCCCAGTGGCACAACGGTATGTCTGCGGATTTACAATGCTAGAATCGGGTTTCGATACCCGTGGTGGGCAGAGCACAGGTAGCCCATTTTGTAGCTTTGTGCTTAATTACAAACAAACAATCTTCTATTCGATTAGAGTAGCCCAAGAGCTGCCTCCACTTTTTATCTATAACTTCATAATTGGGTGTGTGGTGTGTGGCTTTGCACGAATATTGTGCCTCACCACATTGTTACATTCCATGACTTTATGTCCTTTCATACTCTATCTGACAGTCTTACATCTTGACAATGGTACTGGAGTATAGTTTCCATAGCAAAATGCCCCGTCGTAAGGCAATCATCTCAAAAGCACAACACCCCTTCCTGCATACTTTCATTAATCCATCTAGTGTATGAGAACGATGATTTCTCAGGACTTTTTCTCAGCAGTATAATTGCAAAGAAATCCAAAGACGGCTGACGATATGACCGGTATGTCTTCATAAGGAATAGCACCATACTCGTTTCATTCTCCAGCTGCTAGAGGTATGACGATTTAACGAACCTTTCACAGAAGTAACCTATGTACATGTGACTTGCGTCGCTTTCCAGACGAAGATCCTTTTTAAGTATGTTGCTTAGTGTTGCCTGAGAAGCATGAACGATTTTCGCCACTAACTTTGTATTCATGGATTTTTACCCGTTTCGAGACTACGCACTTTGCTTTTCACGGCTGGATATGACTTGTTGAGGTCTTATTTTGGATGGTCCTGGATCTCTAAATTGATTCATATTCCTTTGTTTTCCGATGTTTTTAAGTTCAAGGATTGTCTCTACCTTGGATGCTCTAAATTCCCGATCTAAACACATTTTTATGATCTGAGTATGATTATTTTGTGTTGGAAAGAACTGTCACATACTCTTCCCAAAATTGGTCAGTTTTTGGAGGCATCACTATATCTATGTACCGTCAAACAGTTTCAAACGGTAGTTCTGATACAGTTTATTCTACCGAGACTTTATATCAGTTGTAGTTATCCCTTGGCTGATTGATCTACATATTCAAAATCGTTTTAATATAGCGTATTAAACCAATTGTATTGTAATTTTCTCTGAATTGTTACATAATCAGTAAAATATGACTAACTTCTGATGTACAGTCGTGCTTTATAACACCATCCATAATTGTTTAAGTCTGAAGAGATTTTTTTCTCAAGTAACAGCATGTTGTGTCACAGCTATATTTCAATGACATTTACGTTCACGTACAATGAAATAAAATACCTTAGAATTCTAGGAAACATTAGTTTTATCATAATAGGTTTATTTTCTTCAGAGGAGTATACAATTTAAAACATATAATACAACACTGGGCTCTTCAGTTTTAAATAAGGAAAACAATCTACCTTTGGAAAAAGATATGCTTCTATCACATCGTAAATGGAAACGTAAAAGCAACAGTGACAAAACGTTTCACTGTTCCAGAAGATTCAATTTCACTACTAGCGAAAGGAGACAAAGTTCGTTTTAACAGTTATGGTTATTGATATTTTTGTTTAAATATAAGTTATGCAAAAACATACTTTCTACTCAATACGCTGTCAAAAGTTTCACTTCAAACGTTGACTCGAACAGAATCCAATACTCATAAAAAAATGCCGACAATAGAAAAACAGACAAAGTTTGGTCTCATGTAACTTTCAAAATGTTGAAAATGATCAGGAGGCAAGCCATCCGTTGGATGCTATCAAATATCAATCACCATAAGCCATCTCGTTTTCGAAGAATAGAATTTCATCACTGAAAGAGATGATCGACATTACCCTGATATATCACAAAAACTACCAAAAGAAATAGGACTTACTTTTCAAATAACTCAAAGCTCTAACAACTTTAAAAAGTGATCCCATAATTATTATCAAAATTTGGATAAGAGTAAGTGATTTCTTACCTTAAATAATCTCAGCTATGAAACAAAAATTTCTGAAATTCTAACAAACCAAGTAGTATATTGTTCCTTATCTAATAATCCCATTAAAATACTAAAGACAATTTACAGAAAAAAATTTAAAAACAAAGTCAACTAATCTCTAAACATTTAAATTAACTCAAACTTTTCAACAACAGAACTCTTAAATTGTATGCTTTCTAAGTATAATAAACCTGAAATGTCATTCAGACCAATAGTTTCCAACTCTTACCCTGTTGTAATTTTTGTAAACTTATAGTCAGCCAGCCATAAACTGTCATGTCGAACCATGTCATGTGCGTTTCATAAGCAATAACTAGGATTTTTTCTAGTGTATATATATGTCCCAGAACTCTGCTAGAGTAGATACTATTTATGTTTTGGACTTTAATTAGTATTGCATCGCCAAACATGGTCACCAAAATATTTAGGAAGATTTGTTATTAATGTGAGGAACTTTTCTAATATTTGTTCTTTTTTTTCCATTTAAATGTCAGAACGTATCTTTCACAGATTTTTCATTTCCAGATAGCTACTAGCTTTATCAAGAACTTGTAAAATATAGCAACTAAAATAAAAAGATCTTGCTTTCCTTCACAGTCCTACATGTTCTGTGAGCTCTGAAAACACAGGATCATAACAGGGAAAGAAGCGTGTTTAAGAAGTTTTCAAAGAACGTTTAGAAACTGTGAATATAGCTCTGTTTTGAAAAGAATTAATAATATATAAGAATATGACTATGAATATTTCATGTGGTGATAAAGCTGTTACCGTGACTTTAAAGCTGAGATACGGATATACTGTGGGTATTGATAACATGCAACTTGCAGGCACAACAATTGCCAATATTATACTTAAAAGGTATGACAAGAATGGTTACATATCTATAAGAGAAAGCATTGCGATGTATGAGCGTGGCAAATGATGTCTTAGAAGAAACTATTAATACGAACAACATCTTCCACTGCACCCAGATGGCTCATTGACGGCACGGTTCTGCAGAAATAACAGAACATCCATGGAAGAAGATTGAGAGAAATATAACCCATGAAAATGAACTCCTTTGTAAAATGCATGAAGTAGTACAGTCCCGTTATAGTAACAACAAAGTCAGAAAGCTTTCACACTATATTAATCAAACATGATTTTAGCACGGCCCGTTTGAAAACATGGTCAGCTTATACAATGCTGGAGGGCCATTAATGAATTATGCAGTGCTGTAAACGCTCCAGCCACAGCCACTGGGAAAATGTCCATACTCCAAGAACCGTGACTCTAATGAACAGAAGTTAACAATTTTCCAGGAGTTTAGGTCAGATATATACGTTTGTGTGAAATCAGTCTCTATACAGTAGAGCTAAGATGTTTTCATGTCTTCGGAAGTTTGTAACTGTAATAATAGTAAATGGAGTCTTGCACATCAATTTGAATTTCTTGAAGGAAATTGCACAACATATTTAAAATGTGGATTGAGTAAGATGTCCTTGCAGAAATCTAAGTGCCAGCAGTTGTTGAGGATAAGGCCTCCTACAGTGCTATATGAACTCAACAAATGACAAATTAAGCACTGTATCAAATCAAACGAGGTTTATTTCATACGTGTTAGAATATGAAATCTTTCTTCAGGATAACGATTGCCATATTGCTGTTCTTGAAACTTAAGACTTACCGCTGTGCCACTGGTGGTGGTGAGTTGAGGGTGGGGGCTCAGTGGTAAGTCTCTAAACTTAAATAATAATAATCCCTGTAGACTCCCACTGGAGCATAGGGCCCCAACAACACCTCGCCGACGGAAGTTGTTGTTGCAGTAATTCTTTAGCAGGTTGGTTTTTACAGGGTGGAGTTGCTAGCCCCGCGCCCAACCCTCCTCCTTTCTCATCCTGGACTTGGGACTAGGCAATGGTGGTGGCATCCCTGCCGGGGAACGAACCCGGTATCTTTGGATTAGAAATCCAGCGCGCTATCCACTTCGCTATAGAAACACATGTCTCTAAACTTACGACGCTAAAGATAACGTTTTGATACCCGTGTTGAGTACAGCACAAATAGCCCATTGTATACCTTTGTGCCTAACAACAAACAAAACCTTTAAGAAAAAAGTAAAAAAAAGACGTTGTTAGATTTTACGTTGAATTACCAATGTTAAGTATTTTGAAAGATTTCTTGATCTTAAACAATCTCTATTAACATTTACATTTAAAGAGCACTCCTATCGGTATGGAGAAAATTGAATAAACTACTAAATGATTTTACTACGATAAGTCCTCCGGTGGGTCGGGTCAGCGGTAAATTTCAGGACTTAATGCTGAAATGCAGGATTCAATTCCCGTGCTGGACAGACCACAGATAGCTCACGATAAATATTTATGCTAAACAAACAAAGAAACAATTGTATACAAAATTTAATTGCTGTCATTTTGCTGTTATATTTATGCATGCCTTCAAGACTAATACTCCGAGTACTTAAAAGTAACAAAAACAACCACCACCTCTGAGGTTTGTATAAGCTACATTTTGGTACGTGGAATCACGGGATGGTCTCCTTAAATCTTTTCTATTTGTTCAGTTGAACGTTTCCAAGAAAATAAAATCCATTTCTGGATGTTGCTTCAGCTATTCACAAAGATAATACCAAACTTCTAGGTTTCAAAAACCGAAGAAAAAAGCAGTATGTTTAAATAATTATTTTCAACAATTTAACTATAAGAAAAGCGTATAATTCAAAATAACTGATAGACAATACAGCGAAGAAATTCTGGAGCTCTAGTAGACCTTAAACAACTGCTATGCAAGCAAACTACACTGAGATAATAATATTTGAAATCATGACATTTAATCTAAGAAATTACATGACAAAGTCACTTTTTACTTTCATTTCCAATGTTGATGAAACGATCTGTAAGAAGATTAGAATAGTATTTCAGACATCAGGCCTAGCCATCATGATTGTGCAACACCCTGGTTGTAATCTTTAAAATATTCTTTCACGCTCCATTCACACACTTATTAAATGGAACCAGAAAAACCTGCCCAGCAATAGATGCAAGAGAAGCTAAGCTATATCAA
>NW_013666192.1:39450-59248 GCF_000517525.1 Limulus polyphemus | reverse complement strand
TTGTGGTACCTTTTGTTTATATAATGTTACGTTCATGCTGCAGTGTTTAATGTTCACATTACGTTATATTGTGGTACCTTTTGTTTATATAATGTTACGTTCATGCTGCAGTGTTTAATGTTCACATTAAGTTATATTGTGGTACCTTTTGTTTATACAATGTTACGTTCATGCTGCAGTGTTTAATGTTCACATTAAGTTATATTGTGGTACCTTTTGTTTATATAATGTTACGTTCATGCTGCAGTGTTTAATGTTCACATTACGTTATATTGTGGTACCTTTTGTTTATATAATGTTACGTTCATGCTGCAGTGTTTAATGTTCACATTACGTTATATTGTGGTACTTTTTGTTTATATAATGTTACGTTCATGCTGCAGTGCCTAATGTTCACATATGTTTGTTTGTTTTCTTATGCTGTTAATATTTACTCATTTTGCTAGCTTATTCACTATTTCTGTCCAAACCTCGTTTTATTTATTCATTGTTAAAAAAGAATGTGGAGAAAAACTAGGATTAGACAAGCTTCATTCATTCTTTGTTATAGTTGACTACAATAATTGAATAATTATGTACCAGCTGCCCAGTGTCGGCTAACAATAAAAAGAATTAAATTGTGGCGGAATGCTACATGTTCTTCAAATACCTATAGAATGATAGGTTTCTTTTTTGTGAGTGTAAAACATTTAAATACACCAGTCCGAAAATAAATAAAGGTTTCTCCAAGTGAATAGAAGATAGCTGATGTGTTATATCCTTAATTTTGTTGACTTTATTCAGTCCATGTTGTAAGTTTCAAAGCATATCAAAGTAACTTGAAAGGTGCTCTTGTTTGATTTTTGATATAAATGATTTTACTTCTCTAGGAATACTCGCCATAAAATATTCTCCGGAGTTTTAAAACTTAAGTCAGTATACTGCAAAGAAAATAGATTGCCTTTAACACGATAATTGTTTTCGTATTTTATCACTTAACTACATCTGCTTATAATGGCATGTTCATTTTTACTATGCGCGCTAAGATATCTAATGCTGATCGCTTCAGATTCATTCCATTTGTCAAGTTTTGTTTCTTTTATATGCAAATAATGCCACTGACGCCTGAAATCTGCCTTTAACGTAAAATCCCTTGTCTTTAAAGTCATGCTTAACTTTAATAGTGCTTTCAGTGACGCACAAAAAAGCAGTAAAGAAGTCAAATAAAGTATGTTCCTGTATCTTCGCGCTCTTTACATGTCGATTGATTCGTCAGGTGTTCTTCTTAACTGCTCATTTCATTGTTTTGTTTCATCGTTAAAAGACAGTAGGTTTTAACAGCCAGATCATTTGTAAAACAGTACTAATCCGTTGTTATTGAGATTTTGTTGTTCTGAACGTTTCTAGTACAGCTTTAGAAACATATATATATACGCGTAACACAGTATTATGAAACAATAAAAGTTTGACGATGAATTAATTACTTTTTAAAATTATATAACTCTTATTAAAATGGGTAAGAATATTTTATATATAAATACTTCTGTTTTAATGATAGGAACTCAAAATGATACAATGTTTATTAGGAAAGTACAGTGAATATACCACTACATAAGTAAACTTCACGGGTGATTCAGTTAATTGATAATCCCTCTGTTTATAAATACACAAGTATAAAGTGGAAAATACAAACAATTTAGTCTACGTGATATTCGAATTGTAGACAGGATCTTTAACTAAATGTCATTCTTTTATTCTCAGCTTAAAAGTCATTATCTAAAGCCCCCCAGTGGCACCGCGGTATGTCTGCGGACTTACAACGTTAGAAACCGGGTTTCGATACCCGTGGTGGGCAGAGCACAGATAGCCCATTGTGTAGCTTTGTGCTTAATTCCAAACAAACAAACATTATCTAAAATCTCGATTAATTCTAAAAAATTAACTTTACAACCAGTAAACCTTTTTAAATTACTTTTGACGTTCTAGATGTAAGAAATATATTTAGCGAATACTAACATTTTATTTATAAAAACAAATACAGTAGAAAAAGTGAATAATTACATAGAGCTTTGTTTGTTGTATTATGTTCGCACAATGCTATAAGAAGGGTTATCTGTGCATAGCCTTCCCTAATTCTGAGCTAATAGACTAGACGGAAGGTAGTTAAAAGCAACACCCACCGCCAGTTGTTGTGAAACTCTTATCTGACCGAATAATGGAATTTGCCCGTTACTACAGCTCCAATGCGCAAATCACGATTTTGCAGACGCAAACCATGCATTCTTAAATCAACAGTCTATGAAGGCTAATCATAAGCTACGCCAGGCCTCAGTTAGATAAGTGAAATATTCTAGTTAAGATATAAACTAACTACCCGCATAAATGATCTTTTCTCATACTAAACCATTTGTGAAGTCTGAGGGCTCATACCGCTATAAACCGGATTTCGATATCTGTGGTGAGCACAGCACACATTTTTGTTTGTTTGTTTGAAGTTAAGCACAAAGCTACACAATGGGCTATATGTGCTCTGCCCACCACGGATATCGCAACCCAGTTTCTAGCGTTGTAAGTCCACAGACATACCGCTGTACCACTGGGGGGGCCACATCACAAATAGCCCGTTGTGTAACTTTGCGCTTAACAATAAACAAACCATTTGCGAAAGATATGTAATTTCGTATGGAAAGAAAATCAATTATAATTAAAAAAGTAACAAGTATACAGTCTTGGCCAAAATGTTTACATATTTCATATCAAATAAGATCATCATTATTATTAAGATGTAATACAAATACACTTAGCGCTTTCAAATTGAGAAATGCATGTTATAATAAACATTTACATATGTAATTTGTATAACGAAACAGGTTTCATAGACATTATGAACGATTTATTTGAACAGTAAACAACCTGTTTACAACCTGTAAAAAAAAAATGTGTAATTCATCATTTCACCGATAAGAACAAAACTTTACCAAAACATATACAGTGACAAAACCTGACATCATATTATCATAAATAGCGTATTTAACTTTATATCAGTTCATATTAAACATTCAGTACTTGGTTAATCCTCCTCGTATTCTAATAACCTCCGCAAGGCAAGGTGTCATGCTGTTGATGAGGTTATTGATATAATCCACTGTGATTTCATTCCAGGCACTGCAACTCAGCAACAGTAGTAGTCGTTGTTAGCAATTTTCCGGTTAAATTCTGCCCAACAGTTCTTAATGGGATTACAATCTGGGGACTTTGCTGGCAATGGCAATCTTGTAACGTCCCCTTGGTCGAGATAATCCTGTACAATACACGCACTATGGGCGTTGGAATTGTCATCCTGAAACACAAAGCTACTGCCAAACCTTGTCCTATCACATGGCAGAAATATCGTCTCCATGTGATGCCTGTAGAAGTCGCCGTTGACATAGAGGATATGAAGAACAGTTTTTCCACCATAATGAATAACTGCTTAAACATGTACAGCACTACCTCCTGTGTGTTCTCCCTTATCTGTTCTCCAGGCAAATGATGAACATCAATCTTACCATCAGTTTTAACAAGTGGGAAACAGAACTCATCTGAAAATATGACATGCCACCAGTGTCCTAATTGTAAGTTGGCATGCTGTCTTGTTCAAGTAACACATCACCAGTTGTGAATTCTGGTTAATATCGAGTTGCAGATAGCTCTTCTTACATAATAACCTTATGTGGTTAGTCTCTGTAACGAATCTATTGTTATGTATTTATTTTTAATATGAGCATTGTTTATATTAAATTTATATTTAAAAATATGCGTAACTTATAGTGTCAAATATGTACTGTGTGTATGCGTGTAACGAATTTGTTATATATTTATTTTAATGACAACGTTTGTTGGGATTGAGTTTATATGTAAAAACGTTCCTAGCTTACAATGTTAGTTACGTATGGCGAAACTCCCGCCAATTCTCCAAGATTGTAGAATATTCGTAAACGCAAGAATCGACAATATATCCACTTCTGTAACTGGTTAGATATAGTTCAGTATTGTTATCCGAACTTTCGAGAAAATCTTTCCAGCGCCTATAAAAGGCGACGCACCAAAAAAAAAGAGAAAGAGAGTCTGCAAGGAACCTGTTTTAACCATGTGCGCTATAAACCATGATTTTGCAAACCCTTATCAACCAGAAAATATACGACATTTGACCAGGAAAAGTTATAAATTTCGAACGTCAATGAATTCTCATTGGACATTAGTGGTTTTATGAAAATATTATCTTTCTTCGACGGTCCAACAATTCAGTGTCTGACAAAGCTAGCTAGCCTCTCGGCAATTGTACGTACATCGACTTCAAGTTAACTCGCTGGATATCAAGGAGACTCTGAAGTAGAAAGAAGATTTTGTGTTGTTTGTAAATTAGTGAAATTTTTGTTTTATAAAACTTTGCTTGTGGTAACTATTCGTAATAATTGTTGTTGTAAATTGTACTGTTGTACATATATTAAAACGTATTTTTGTGAAAAACGAAGACGGTATGTGTCAATCTTGTTGGCAAATACCGTAAATTAACTAAAATATCGGCTTCGGACTATTTTAAATTCTCAATACGTAACAGTCTCCTATTCACTGTTCTTCTGAATACCTTGGAATGAATGTCTTCATTGCATTCCTATCATAAAGTGTTGCAAGACTTCTTTCGACCTTGACGATTTAACCTAATCAAAACCCGGTCATCTCGGGAAATAATTTTTCGGCATCTATGAATAAACTTTCCTGGAATATGTTTCCTGTAGTCCGATGACGTTTCAGGATTCTGGATACAGTACACTGAGGACACTCTACCATTCTAGCAATGTCCATTTGCTTTATACCATTTCTGGACAGTCGAACAATTTGACAGCCTATAACTTCTGGCACATGACGAAGTATGACTCCACACCAAGTGCAGAGAAATTGTTTGAATATAGCATTGATCTATTTGAAAAAATTATACCAAAAGCATACCCTTTTATATATGACACATAAATGCTCAAAACAACTTACATAGACCAGAATAACAACTCCTACATGTTTGTCTGATCATACGATACCTATTCTGTTACTACTCGGGCATTTACTCAATAATACTTCATGCATGTGGACATTAACATCAATATAGAATGGTATTCAAACATTTTAGCGAAGGCTGTATTAAACATGCAAGACATAAGTAGAAATAGTGAAAATAAAAGTTATAAAAACCGTAGTAAAATTTAGTTATTTGTTTCGTTGTTAAGCACAAAGCCACGCAATAGGTTTGTTTTGAATTTTGCACAAAGCTACACGAGGACTATCTGCGCTAGCCGTCCCTAATTTAGCAGTGTAAGACTAGAGGGAAGGCAGCTAGTCATCACCACCCACCGCCAACTCTTGGGCTACTCTTTTACCAATGAATAGTGGGATTGACCGTAACATTATAATGCTGAAAGGGCGAGTATGTTTGGTGTGAGGGGGATTCACACAACTTTTCACACAAGGTGAAATTAAATTATTTGGGGAGAGATTCGGGTCTTCCAAAGGATTCTTCAGATATTTGGAGGGTTAGACTTCGGGCTAAGAACTTATTTTTTCCAGAGACATCATTTTATTTGTACAGTAATCGTGAGAAAGAGTTTATACCATACATTTTGCAAGAAGGTTCACTGGTTTCTTGCAACAATATTGTTGAATTAATACCAATGCTAGGAGCTGAAGTCTATGAACCAGTGATTGGCAATTGTTCCTTGATTCCTTCACAATAGTAACATATATGCATCTGTCCCTATTGCTCATTCAGTTCACTTGAAGGAAACGTACGAAAATCTTCAACTTCTTCTTAATAAGGTCAAATATAAAGAACATGGCTGGCTACTTTGTGGAGACTTAGAAGTCCTTTGTACGTTGTTGGGTCAACAATCTGGTTATATAAAGTTTCCATGTTTTTGTGTGAATGGGACAGCAGAGCACTAAATCAGCAATGGCCACGCAGAGTCAGTCTGATACCAGGAACTAAAAACTTGAGATAAAACTGGGCTTGATGAAGCAGTTTGTAAAGGCCTTAGACAAAGATGGCGACTGTTTCAAGTATCCATGTGGGCAATTTCCAGCTCTTTCAGATGCGAAACTTAAAGATTAGAAAATTGACTTCGGATGAACAGTTCAAAAGAACAATGGGGAAAGTTGAAAAAGAAGTGTGGATTGCCTTTAAAAATGATATTGACAAATTTTTAGGAAACAACAAGGGCCAAAATTACGAAAAATATTATCAAAACATGCTCGATAAATTCAAAGAGTTGGGTTGTAATATGAGCTTGAAAGTTAATTTCTTACACTCACATATTGACTATTTCCCTAAAAATCTCGGTGCCGTCAGCAAAGAACAATGGGAAAGGTTTAATCAACACATCACGGAAATGTAGAGGAGGTATCAGGGAAGATGGAACATCAGCATGATGGGTGATTACTGCTGATCATTGAAATGAGATGCTCCAGACACAATACATAAAGGAAAGACCACAACAAGTAATTTTGAGACTAAAAGACGTAGATTTCAAATACACACGAAAAAATCACGATGAATGAGGATGCATATTAGTTTGACATCAATGTTTTTCCCTTTTCTTCAGTTTGTTTGTATTTTTGTTAAGAAACATAATAATAAAAATGGTCATTGTAGTAAACGAAATAATGATTTGATCTAAGTAACAGTTTTTTTCTTCCTGATTTCTAAAAAATCCTTAGGTGATATAAAAAAATGAATATTATTTTCGAAATCTGCGTAGATGATTATGGAAAATCCGTTTTTAAAACCAAAACAACTTTTATGAATTTTAAATTCACAGGCCTGTGAATTATTAAGCTATTCACATTGTCCGAGATGTAACTGTTCTGCCCCAGTGTAATATTTTTATAAATGTACTTCTTTCTAACAAATCTACGTCACATGCATATAAACGAATATATGATTTTAGCAGATAAGAAATTCAAAAGAGCAAACAGCCCTTATTCAGGTTGGTGAAGATTGTTTGTTTGTAATTGAGCACAAATTTACCCAATGGGTTATCTGTGCTCTGCCCACCACGGGTATCGAAACTGGAATTCTAGCGTTGTAAGTCCGCAGACATTCCACTGTGCCACTAGGGGCAGGTTGGCGGGAATCTATAAATCCTATGTCAAGTATTTTGCTGTGTGGAGAAACGGGAGTGCCCAGAGAAAACCCACTTTCACTGGTTGAGTGCCGAATGATGTACCCAACCAGTGCGAGAACCGGATATCTGAAATGAAGAAAAGAATGGTTATTAGACATACATGTGAATATCAATGAATCTTTCTACATTTGAATGGGTTATTTGAGTCTGGAAAGCTGGGAAAGTCTTCTTCACTTGTTTCGAAATCAGATGGGTAGAGGTCTGTAAAGTCGATGGAAGAAAGGAAGGGAAAAGCAGAAGTGCGTTGTATCAGTAAAAGTGGTCTTGTAACTGCTTCGGGTAACTGGATAGTTGACGGATCAGTCTGAATTGCTTTCCTGCTGAAACTGTGTCTTTTGGTTCTTCTTCTTGGGAGTTTCTGTCATAGGTTCTATTTCAGAGACTTAAACGGGTTCTGTTTGGCTTTTCTGGTCGTGGACTGGTGCATTTTCCTCAGTTGCTGTTTGTATGTGCTCGTTCTTCGTGATCGGGAAGCTTCTTTCAGTAGTCTGTATGTGGTTGGCCTTACTGTTTAAGGATTATTGATTGGCGGATTAAATGTTTGCTGTTGTACTGGCTGTATGTAGAGTCTTTCGGCTCTATAATGTGGAAAATAGAATGAAAAAACATCAATGAGTTAAATGTGATCTGCAGTTTCCTTGGAAGAGGTAGTTACTTTCAGGAAATTGGTTAGCTGGCCTGTATTTTTGGAACAGACCCTGTGTGCTGCTTTGATTTCGTATTGTGTGAGTCTTCAAGGGCTTGATGGATGTCCTCAGTCGCGACGGAAAGATCCAAGTTCCTCAGATAAACAGAGAAAAGTTTAGTGTTACTGTTAGGTGGTTGACATTTCACCGGAGGAACTGAAACTGAGGTCTGTGGTGAACAGAGGTAATTCAAATCATCTGTTTTAAGGGTTTGGATAAGAATCCATCCCCTACATAGTAGTGTAATCTTGGAAGCGTCAATGGCAGTGTTTGGTTTATTGAGTAGAATAAACTCAAACGTCTGTCGAAGGGAGAAATCCTTGGGTATCCCGTCAATTATCACGGTTGGAACTCTCGCGGAGATGTTGGACTAGTGCGGGGCGCAATGGCATTCTCCTTGGCGTGATTTGTAAATCTCAGCGCCCTTTGAAGCGTTGACATTTCGTGACCTTATCCTAACATGTCGCTGGAAATGAAGGTAAGCCCCAACGACTAAGACTAGTTTTTCGTTTTATTTTTCGTGGCAGGATTTTCAATATAAATTTTCCCGGGGAACAGCCCAGGAGGCAACTGGGGACGCTCAGAAGCGATTGCTTCTCTTCATCCCACTCGTGATAGAAGTGAGGGGCAGTGCATGGAAAATTATGATTTTTTATATCATACGTGGGATCTACCTAAAACCAACTGTCATTATCGGACTTAAGGTTCTTCAGGGCAGCGGGAAACCCCACTTTTACCGATCAGGTGTCGAATAACTTACCTGACCAGTGACCGATTAAATTCGTGTGATATTGAGGTGGCTTGATGAAGGAAGAAGTGATAGGCGTAGAAGCCATTGTCTTTGGTTGGCTAGTGAAGCAGGTTAGGAGGCGATTGAAGGATTTTACTTGACTGGGACTATTTTGGTTGGAGTCTTTATCTTCGCTGGTGGAGGGGCGATGGAAGAAAGAGATGTTAGAGCAGGAAACATCTGTATTAACGTGGTGTACTGACGGAGAGTCAACGGAGGTGTCAATTTGCAGAGGGGTTAGCAAGCTGGATGGGAGGCAATTGGGGAAGGTTCGGAAAGAAAGAGCGAGAAGGGATGGAGGCGCTGGAGGACGTTATCTGTAGAAATGTTGGTGGACTCAGGAGACGACTGGGTGAGAGGGGGCTTTTCTCTTCTTTTAGGACTTGATTTGAGAGGTCTGAGTGGTTACAATTGTAGGGTCTGTCATGACTGACATATCTTTAGTTTCCAGAGGTTCTGTTTGAGTCCATTGATTCATGTTTGAGGTTAGTTTCTGGACTTGGGGCGTCTGTATGAAAGCTGGAGACATAGTGCATGGTAGGGCTGAGACTGTTGTTTTTGGGTGCTGTTCTCTGGTAATGGGTGCAAAGAAAGACGGGACTGGACTATGGGTATTTGCTGTATGATTTTTTTTCCGCTTTATAGTGAAATAGGTGAAAGAAACATTTGTGTGTGTGAGTATGTGATCAGCTGCTTGTTGCGACGTGATGACTATTTTGGTGAACCGTGTCGCCTTTCCTGTATTCCTCGAAAGGATCCAGTGCACAACGTGTAGTTTGATGTTGGGTTATTTCTCTATATGCTCATGATTAATCTACACCTTTTTAAAAACGGAGAAGAGATTGGATTGGCTCTTAGGGTGGAGGGGGGCATAAGACGTGTGGAATAGAGTTCCATGGTAAGCAAAGGAAGGTGAACTACTAACATTGAAATACGCTTCACCTAAACTTTTAAAACATTTAAAAAGCAAATATAAATTATCATTTTTCTCTGGTCATCTTCCCCAAGCATGTAAATTCGATATTATCACCATAATTATGAAGAAAGACAAAAAAGTACAAACATCCTAGTGACTTCCGCCCAATTAGCGTAATTAACTTTTAGGAAAAAATGATAACGACAAGACTGCTTTGGCTACTTGAAACAAATAACACACTTTCTCAAATCCAAAATGCTGTAAGAAAAAACAGGCAAACCGTAGCTTACCTAATCAAACTAATAGAAACAGCTTTCAATGGTTTCAATAAATTTCAAGCCACATTAACCACCTTTCTAGGCATACGAAAAGCCTTCGACACAGTTTGGTACAACGGCTTTAAATTTAAACTTATCAAGTACAAAATACCCATCACCTTTACTATATGGATTTTAAACTTTCTTGAAAACAAAGCAGACAAAGTAAAACAAAAAACAAAAAAACGCTATTTCTCAACTATTCACTTTTAACGCAGAAGCACCGCAAGACTCTGTTCTTAGCCCTTTCCTTCATAGACTATTCGTAGATGACCTGCCACACCACTCACGCACGCATCCCAATACATTGACGACATTGCAATATGTAGCACTTTTAGGGACCCCGCGTTCGCGGTCTCCAAACTGCAAAGGATAATCAATAAAATCATAATCTGGTGTAACAATTGAAGAATTACTCTCAACCCAACAAAGACTCAGTCCATAATATTTCATACAAGCCTCAATAAAAAACATAAAAACCTTAAGAATGTAAAACTCGAACTCTGTGACTTCCCATTTTCCTTCTCCAAGTCAATGAAATTCCTCGGCACTGACACATAAAATAAATTTACAAAAACTAAAAGAACGAATAGCACATCTCAAGAAAATATGTCACCATATACATGGCTGTAAGGCACAAACCATATAAACTTTCATTACACCCATGGCTCTATGATTACATGCATCATGAAAATGAAAGAACACCATCTTACAAAACTGCAAAAACTTCAAAATTGGGTTTCACGATTAGCATACCACCTCCCACACTACACACCATCGTGTTACGTAGAACAACATTCCGAATTACTTCCCATTAAAACAAGACTTGTCAGTCTGGCTAGTAAATACTACAAAAACGCCACGGATCGTAACTCACTTTACTCTTTCCTACCATAGCTGCTACCCCACAATCCTGGAGAAAATACGCATCCCCGCAAAACTTTATTCACGATGATAATAACACGCCGTAACATAAAATAATACTAAGTTTATATGTCTTAATTGCTATTTTTCATTATCTTCCAGGTCTTCCAACATTAACTTAAGCTTCAATCTTTTTTGTCTGAGCATTGATAGGGCTTTAATTTGGCCCGAACAGTGAAAGTGGGTTTTTTTCGGGGTACTCCCGTTTACCCCCATACCTAAATTCTCGGCATTGGATCTTTAAATCGAAACCATGGAATTAGGATTTATAGATCCTCGCCAGGCCCTGTAAACGTCCGTTTGTCGTTCATTTGTCGATGTCGGCTTCACTTTCGCTCCGGTCCACGCACGGAAACGGCCATGCCTTCACTTCTGACTCCTTCACCTCACGGCAATATTAATAAAATCTTTACGTAACCTTTGCCAAATTACACTAATTAAAGATACGTAATTGCTTCGAGCACCCTAGATGTTCAATAGTTTGACTGTTTTACCATAAATCGCCGAAAATCAAAGTATTTTGATCTAAATTCCTGGAAAGGAGTTGGATATGGAAAGGAAGGTGAAGTCATCATAGGTTACCAATTGAAGAAATATTCCGCCCCGTCGTAGAATTATGGTCTTCGTGAGGTCAATTGATATCTCGGGTTTAAAGCGGCCGATGAAGTCGATAATTCGGCGAGGTAAAAAGTCTAGGGGTAACCCGACAAGGATTACTGGAGAGAGGGCGAAGTAGCCTGGGGAGGTTTTCTAAGTTCGGAGGCGGACATGGCGTCATATACGTCTTACTGTCTCGGAAGATACCAGTTTTAAAGTTTCCAAGTTTGTGCAGTCTAAGACTAGAAGAATAAGAAAAACTGGGCAGTTATTTCGGTATGAAGTCTTTCGTGGTCAACCTCGGACGCCTACCGGGGGCGCCCAGACCCAGAAACATCAGCTTCTCTTCGCCACACGCGTGATGGAGGTGAGGGGTTATATTTTGATGTTTATGATTCGACATTCCTGAATGTTTTTGGTGGTATCATTACATCTCTTCTCAACTACCCAACGGCCATTATCGGACTGATGGTCGTTCAGAGCGTCTGGAGATCTAAAAATACAATGCCTGGACTTTGTTGTGGGGGGAAACGGGAGTATCCCGAGAAAAACCCACTTTCATTGGTCAGGCACCGAATAGTCTACCTGACTACCGCCTTCCCTATTTTTAAACTATTGACCAGAGGGATAGCAGCAAGTAAGCAGCGCCATACCACCCACTATCCACACTACAGGATTGGCTGTCACGCTTATAATGCCCTCACAGGTTTAAGTGCAAGGATTAGTTTATGGGGTGGTATGGATTCGAACCCAGCTTCCCAGTTCCAAAATCAGAGCCCTATCACAGGGTCAAACTGTGCTCCAGGTCATAGGAAGTCTGGGTGCAGAATTTTCTCTAGCTTTCTCTAGTGTGAACAATGAGCTTTAAAAACCATTCATAATTTACAAGCTGAGGTGCACATCCCCTGTCAAGGTTATGAACTAAAAAATGTGGGAGTGGATACTATGATAAATAACATAAAAATCCTAACTTTCACACAATTTTGACAACGCTAAAAACCCGGTTTCGATACCCTTGGTGGGCAGAGTACAGATAACCTATTGTGTAACTTTGTGCTTATTTATAACATAACGTATTATTAAAGTATTCATTATTACCTCACAAAAAGTTTTGTATAAGCTTTAAGAATGCACCATATATATACTTAAAACATGGTTTACACAGTGTGAGTTTCTAGGAAGTAGCGGTACAAGCAGTGGAGTTAGGGGTGCTTTCTGTTACCCACTTTCAACACCCAGTTTAATGTCCTTCCACTGTGTTTCATGTGATTAATTAATTGACGGTCATTGGCCGCAGAAGTGTCTTATGGGCAAAACTTGAAGGGTCACTGGTCAAAGTAGTAACTGGGTATAACTCATGAAATGGCTCTTCATATCAGCCTAATGGTGGCTGTTAAAGTACAAACGTCAGCTGAGTTTATGTATTATTGCAACAGTGGTGGCCATTTTGTCATTGCATTCCTCCATAGAGAATACTAGCGCATTCTCCAAGATAAATAAGACGCTTGTGTGCACCACCCCTCACCTATGTTTATGTTGTGTTACAGAAAATTTAATTGAATATTTTATTTTGGTGTAAGAACGTGACGCCATCTATGAATGTATAGAACGTTTACTTATGTAAAAAATAATAGATGCTCAATAATGGGGATGTGAACCCCCATTAGCATGCCCCTTGTTCCAAAATATTACCCCACAAAGTTTGGTTGAGATTGACTCAGCGACCTAGGAATAATTAGATAACGGAAAAAGAAGACTGACACCGATTTTTGTTGCTATATATATATATATATATATATATACATATATAGATCATTGAACAAATCAGATATCTGGCTTGATAAACTTTATTAGGAATAAATTATGTAAATCTGCACCTTTTTAGCATATATTTAAGTTAAGTATTTTATATGTTGCAGGGTGTAGAACGTACGAGGAACTTTTTGATTATAGTCATCTTATTTTGACTACATTAAAATTATCTTGAAGATTAACATATTTTTCAGTCTTTCCTATTTCTGAGAGTTTGAATTTTGGATTTAATTCAGTGAACTTTTTCTTCGCAATTAGAAATAAAATACACTAAAACAAATTATTTAGCAGTAGTAATGCAATGCCATCTGTATTATCATTGGGTGGAAGTAACTTATGACTAGACTTGTATCTATGAACTTTCACATATTAGTTCACATATAGATTGTTTTATCTAGTGCGTAGACTTTTTACGCGTTAATTGTGTTTTTTGTCTTCCATACTCTCTAGTTCTATCATAATGGAAGGAGGCATTACTTTATGCTATTAATGAGTTTCTTGATGTCCATAATCACACACGTATATCAAATTTATCAGTATTGCTCAAACAACTGACAAAAAATGGCCACTTAACCCTACAGTTTTCTACTTTATTACGCCTCAGGCCATAATAGTACATCAAAATTCAAAAAAGTCCATAACATTTTGAATTTTATCTATTTAGCACTGGGTACGAACAAAAACTATATATTTAAGCAAACTGAGTAGTGTGTTTCTTCTTCGTGTCCCCACTTTCTATTGATTTCTTACATCTTTACATTTAACAATAGCCAAGTTATATCATATTGGGATTTCGAAGTCATTACAAAAATCGTTGGTATCTACATTTATTTTTCTTTGTCAACTGAGCTAATATTTCCTGCAGTTCACGCATACATCCAATAAGAAATGGACCGATTTTGTTATAAAATAACGAAAACATTAGAATCACTGTTGGCAAGTGATTATTATCGTTTCCCTTGTATTCTCACTCAGTTATATTCACGTATTGCTTTGTCATTAGGAGAAAAATTATTATGAATTTTTACTTCGTAAATTATACCAGGAAATAATTGCGTACAAACTAAGGAGCGCCATTAAAGATGGTTGAGTAAGTTTCAACCATTGATACACATTTTTAATGATATAGTTTTCTTACACTTGATTTATTTCCCTATAATTTATGTTTCAATTAAGTTAACTGCAGTGAATAACTAGTCGAGTGCCAACATCATCCAATTATGAAAAATGAAGAAAACCAATCAGTTAAAACAAGAAAAATTATTGCTTTATCTAATGAAAGAAAACTCAACATTATGTTGATCATAACCTTTGTTTTCTGAAGAATAAGGTTTAAAGGACAATAGAGCATAGTTATGTAACTTGGAGTTTAAAATGTCCGAGAAAAACTTCCATATAGGAGGGAGTATTATTCAAAAACACCACATTTATTCGAAACAGCTCCAGAAGTAAACAAAACAAAATACAGCACTGTAAAGATATGTCCTTAAGCTGCCACCATAATTATGTCCCCAAATTTTCACCTACTCATCAGTCGCTAAGAAGTGCTTGTGTTCTACAAACGGTTCTTCAATCAAAGAATCACAGGACATAAGGTTATACATATATACTTTTATTTATCTAAACGTCACAAAACACGTATCAAACAATTATTTCTTACTACTATTTCATTACACTTTTCATCTGTTTGAGACTACCTCTCCGGCGCCCTTCTCGCTCTGTTCCCCACTTTTTCTCTCCTCTTACATTATCTTCTTTTCTCGCTAGATCACCCCAAATTCCGTTCATCGTCAACCGTCACTGCGATCTCTCCTGTTTCCATAAGGTTCGTTTATTCTCGTTTTCCCTCTATGGGTATCCACTTAAACTTCACTGACAGGTAATTCCGTAGTGTGCTGACCCTACTTTAATACAGTGAATAATGGTATAACTTCGCAAGGTCACAACTCTACAGTCTTAAAGTTTTTGCAAACTATCGAATCTCACAAACATAAAGAAAATATTAGAACATATTCTGATTGTGCTAGTAGGATACCTTAATATGTATCACTCTTAAGTGAATGTTCGTTACAAGCATTAGCTAGAATCGTTTGTAGGCATTTGTAGGAAAGCTTTCTAAATGGAAAAAGTTTTTGGCAAAAAGAAACTATAATATTTTATATATATGCATGGTAAAGCTGCTTTAAACTTTGTAAACTGTTAGAAAAATTGGAAGACTGGGTCGGAAAATGTATTATGGGCTAACGTAAAAGACTGGGCGGTTGGGAAACTACGTGCTAAAAAACAGTGAATCATAATCAGTGTTCTACTGCAGGAGTGATAAGCGTTCAACATTTGGCAGTATTATAATAAGGCAGTATCATAACACCATGGTTCAGTATGCAATACCCAGTGGATGAGGTTTAATTAGCTTGAGCTTTGAATTTCAACAGAACACAATACATATTTGAAAGAAAACGAAAGAGATGATGGTATAAAAATTAAGAAACAGACGATCCATATTTCCAATGTTAATCTATTTCAACGTTTATAACACTGATGTTGCAGCATGCAGAGTCTAGTCAGTGTTTCTTTCCCTTTTAGTTTAAACATTTGAACGTTTCTTGTTTCACGTAGTTTCAAAATTATATTTTTTATAGGTGTACGCATGCTGGTGTTTATATCGGTTTATCATTATAGAGTTGGCTATAAAACGTGACCAAATTTCTTAGTTATGCATTGTCCTGGGTCATTTCCCTTTGGTGTCAAATGCTCTTTCTCATGGGAAGGATTACTATATGTCTGCATAGTTCATTACAGTGCGTGGATGTTTGCAGTGATCTTAACCATAGGTAAGTCTTGTCATATCTCGGGAATAGTTGTTTGTTTGTTTCGTTGTGAAACGCAAAGCTACACAGTGGGCTATCTGTGCTTTGCTTACCACTGGTATCGAAACCCGATTTTTAGCGTTGTAAGCGTGCAAACTTACCGCTGAGTCACTGGTGACCCCTTCTGAATATATCCCTTCTGTTTTGTTTTTAGGATGGTCAACAGTTATGTGAGTAGTGCATGTGGACTGAGAGAAATGAAGCTTTTCAATATGACCATTGTGATTTCTCAGTATGCACAATATATCATATAATACCTTGAGAATCAGACAGGGAATTCGATATTCTCATTCTGTAACCAGAAGGAGCGTATGACCGTCCATTACACTCCTTACTTCGATTGTACTTTGTTTGCAGTGTGCCACTTCCTCTTTCCTAGTTCAATCTCAATTAAAGTCAAACACGCAGATCTGTTCCATGATACATCTTCTGTTCCGATACATCTCAATCCTCCTGTTACGTGCAATTGTTATTCGTATCTGAACGGAAAAATCAGTGAACCTGGGAATAACACAGTATAGAATACTGTTGGAAAATAGAAGCTAAGTAATCTATACAACTTTAGAAGATCGTACAGCAAACTTTACAAAAGATACCACTCAATCATATCAATAAATTGCAAGCATTCATACCTCATCAATGTGTTATACGGTTAAGGCTAACAGGGCCGGTTTATGGTCACAGTGGGCACCTAGGCAACTTTAGTTCTGTGGACACTTTTCTCTTACTGATTATCAAATTTCTTATAAGCGGCATCATTAGGGGTCGCCAGAAATTAGTCCTCTAAACCTACGACTGCACTTAAAACGTTTTGCAGAATAACTGAAAATTTCAACTACGTGCCAATATTAAACTATGAGGAGAAGTCAAATAGCATCCGTATTTATCTAGCTTAAAATAACTTAACATCGGTAACTGCTTTCACTTCTAAAAAAAAAAACTCCACACGGCACTAGCAGATAACAGTCACACAACTACACAAACATGAGAATCAAACACGAAACGATTCAGCAAATCAACAAATAATCAAATCTTAAGACAAAATTGAGGTACTGGGCGGATAGAATGTGCTACAGGCGAATAATAATCAATGATATGACATTGCGGCTTCATCAGGGCTAGTAGTAGTAAATGTGCAGTTCGTGGTATCGTTTTGGCAATGTTTTTGGAGAATTTCGTCATGTCTTTTATTGCTTGTTGTTAAGCGTCAGAATTTAAACAGTCTGCTCTAAATCTCTTCTACCAGAAGAAATTAAAGTTTATTAAAAATAAGTGCCTGCTTATTGAATTTCCTTCACAATTAATAACACATTTATACAACACCAGTTACACAAACCCATCACCCCTCTCATTTAACATCCTGCATTCTAAAACTTGCTGTGTCATTAGTACTTCCATATTCAGCTGACCATTTCCTCCAGTTAGTTAATTGTAACCACGGGTAAATCTTAAGATTCTGCCTACATAAACAAATTGTGTTAGTTTTTCTATACAGTTTTGTTTTAAACCTTTCTTTAAATGCAAATGTAAAGTTTAAAAGAACAATGTGTGCTCGATGTTTATTGATATTTCTACCCACTAAACTTTCTAAATTACATTGATAGCAA
This sequence comes from Limulus polyphemus, assembly GCF_000517525.1. NCBI lineage: Eukaryota > Metazoa > Arthropoda > Merostomata > Xiphosura > Limulidae > Limulus > Limulus polyphemus. The sequence continues at coordinate 41,542 of NW_013666192.1, read as the reverse complement.
TCCCAGACAGCTGGAAACTGAAGTAAACGAACAGGTTAAACATAATATTATAAATCTGCCAACTAAAAGAGAGCGCCAATTCTCATAATGAGAAATCCGGATCGGTTTGCAGAATTTTGATGTCATTCACTGTGATTGTAAATAGAGTAAACTACAGCAATACAATGACTGATCCACAGCGGAAATGTGAATCTTAGCGCCCGGAAGCTACTACTTTGTCTGTGATGATTTCTGCTCCCCTTTTCTAATTGCTTAGTCAGATTTACGTCACACAGTCCTTTCCTAGTTTTATAACTGTAGAAGTACCGTATTTTTCGGAATATAAGACGCACCCTTATTTTGAAAACAAAGTTTTGGGGGGAAAAAGCTACAGTCGCATTTGAAAGATTTTTATTGAATAAAAATTCAGTTTGATACTTTAAAAATTAGTATATATTGTTCTAAACACAAAAGAGCTCAAAACATCAAAATAAAAAATATACCGTAAATCAAAAAAAGGTTTACTGTTATTTATTTTGGTTCAAACCTACAAAATCTTCATTGCTTTCACTGTAATTTATTTTTTATTATTTAGGGAGCATTATAAATACTTATGTTTTTAAAAGAAAAAACTACTATTGTTATAAATAACACATTCAATTGAACTAAACTATGCATGCCTGTTTAAATATATTTACACATGGCTTGTGTATATCGTATATATACATATATATTATTCATACCTTCGGTGTATAGGAGGCAAGCAGATTTTGACATTAAATTTTGGGGTAAAAAAAAGTGCGTCTTATACACCGAAAAATACGGTATGTTAAAAAATCTTACGTGACGTCCAATTAATTTCAAGTTAAACTGATTAAAACATTCTGGGCAATAACATAATCTTTCTTAGTTTTATGAGTATAACAAATGAAAAAATATTGGAAATAAAAAATTAATTAATTTCGTATTTGAAATCTAAAGAAAACTTATCTCGGCCATAATTTAAGGTATCAGCATAAATCACGCACGTACGCAGGGGGGTGGGGTCAAGGAAGTTCGGCCGAATCCCCTACTTTTGTGATGTAAAAAAAGATACTTTTTGACACTGCTATCAGCTCCTTAGTGGTATTTCCGTGGGGTCACAACGCTAAACACTGAGTTTCGATATTTGTGTAACTTTGTGCTTAATTACAAACAAATAGACAATGCTATCAACATTGAAACTGTATGTAAGTTATTTATGGAAAAGCACCTCAGAAAATGAAGCATCATGCTATTTCAGTAGGGCATACATGTACGTACATGATAGCCAATGATTGAAATAGCTAATATACTATTGTTATATAGTTGTTTAAATTAGTGATATAATTCAACAATTAATAATTACTCTGCATGTAGATAATACAGTACTTTATTGTAATAAAACATACATATTTATGCTAATTTAAGTCTAGCTCCCCATGCTGTGTTACAACAGAATGAGGATTTGTTGACTTTTCATTAGATGTTTGTGGATCTTATGTAAACAACAATGCAATTATTTAAACTATATTTCATGAAAAATTTCTTCCAGATTTAATCTCATAGCACTGATTTTTATACAAATTTTCTGGGGGCATGTCTCCAGACCCCCGTAGCATTAGCGTGCAAAGCATGCTAATTGTGTTTCATACAGTATGTGTTGGCTTTTGATCTCACAAATTAGAACTCCCCTTTCAAACAATCTGCATGCGGGTGAAAATGAGAATCACGACTCTGATTTAATTGGTCAATAAATTCAAATACTAAAGTAAATAATTATTCTATTTCCAGTTTTTTTTTCACTTATTTCCTCTATTTTTTCTTAAAAGTATAAATCATTTTTGGGTTTATCTGAGCAAAGATCAGATTACATAATATAAAATATATACTTCACAACACTAAATATTTGATAACTTTATTCTATTAGAAATGTCTAAAAGTCATTACATTATTGAAGTAAAACTACCTTTATTAATTGCTGTTAATCCAAAAAGAAAATGTTTCAAACTTCGCCTTTTGTTTTGAATTTCGCGCAAAGTTACACGAGGGCTATCTGCGCTAGCCGTCCCTAATTTAGCAGTGTAAGACTAGA
>NW_013666192.1:23630-39144 GCF_000517525.1 Limulus polyphemus | reverse complement strand
CTGATTGCGAGTCGAGCGCCCTAACCACTGGGCCATGCCGGGCCGTTTGTTTTGTTGAATTTCACGCAAAAATTATGCGAGGACTATCTTTGCTACTCCTTCCTAATTTTAAAAAGGGATGGTAGCTAATTAACACAACCTGCCGCCAACTCTTGGGATAGTCTTTAGTACCAATAGTAGGATTGGTCGTCCCATTACAACGGCCCCACGGCTCAAAAGGGCGAGCATGTTTGGTAATGGGGTTCGATCACGCGACCAGACGATTGCGAGTCGAGCGGTTTAACCACAAGGCCCCAAAACTTTACTAAAAAAAAGGAACATGCATGTGCCTCACAAGATATAGTAAAAAGTTTTAATATAGTAAAAAGTTTTATCTTCTTATGTTTTTATAACTGTTTCTCACATATGATTTACCGATATTGCTCTTTAATTTGTCAAACTAATTACGTTCTATTTTCAAAAATGGAATCTTTTTAGTACTCATTAGAATAACTAAAACTTTTCCTTTTACACTAATTTAATGAGTACGTGAAACTTTAAACTTTTAGGTTAGTTTGTTAATTACGTTCATCTCATACTAATTAGAAATTAATTTTTATTATGGGTCGATATAATAAAGCTGCCTTAGAAAAAGGTCAATAAGATAGTCTAACTGAGTAGAAAGTATACAAGAATTGTACACTAACTGTACTTTAACAGCCTTGTACGAAAGTTGACTTAATCTTGCCAATTCAGCATTTTATAATACATACATATTTCAGTTTGTGTTATTTGTAAATATCAAATGTTATCGAGCTGTTAGCTTTTCAGAGGAATTTGCCTGTTAGATAAATTTATAGAACACAGACCAAATTGTAAGATGGATGATAGTGTCATTTCTTTATTTGTTTAAACAATTACATCTTCAAGAAGATACACTATGTATAGTTATGGATGAGGTGTATTTGTAAATTTGTATTTAAATGACAAATATACAAGTTATAGATCAAAAACAGAAAGTATTAACTTAGAAAGAGAAAATAATTTCCTATTGTACCATCAAATATTGAGAATTTCGTGAATGTACATTTAGCCTTCTCTATCGCTATATAAAGTGCAAAAATAGATACGTTTGTTTTACTGGCTGTTAAGTTCAGTAACATACCAAATCCATTCTACATTGTCAGAGTTAAAGTATCGTGAACATACTGCTTAGTTTGGTTGTAAAATACATTCTGTAATGATAGACAGTAGGCATGATGGATTTATATGATGTGAAAGACAATATCTTTTATCATAAGACACAACAAATTGAAATATTTTTCAAAAACTTTTTATTGTTATCACAGTTACTTTACATACTTTTTTTTCGTTTTCAAATGCACGTCAAATGGTACCGCCCTTTCCCCCAAAAAACTACTTTTTTTATAGTTTATTTTACCCTTTTGATGGCTTTCTCCGTGTAAGAATGTTGTACTATTTGTAGTACAGTGTCAATACTTCTTTATAGTGCACTAAAAACATTCTGGGGTTTTGGCTGATTTTGATATTTTTCAGCGGAATGGTTACCTTAAATTACGCAAAACCTGCATTCAGAGAATTATTATGCATTATTTCTATTTTTTTATTTCTCATGATTTCTAATGTGTCCAACTTCAGAACGTTTTAAAACGTTTCTAGGCAAATTCTGCCTCACTTCTAAGCTCTTAAAAGATTATGCTCTGTCTCGGTGCTCAGATGACCGGCAACAAATTACTATAATGAATTATTTATGTTTTGTATTATCGCTCATATGATTTGGTGATTCGGCAAACCCAACTTATAGATCTAATGTTTTCAAAGCAAAAATCTAGTGCTCAAAAACGAAAAGAACGATTTCCAAGTTAGATAATTATATTTTAGCTCCAACTGATGCCGCTGCGAGCACCAGCTCTGCACAAGTGAAGGTGAGGATTTTTGATTTTTTACCGAAGCAACAGTTGAAGAATAATAGGGTAATTGAAATTCATGAGTCACTTAATGCAGTTGCGCACACAAAACCGTCAGAGTATTCTAATGATCCCACTGATTGGATTATAAACGATAAATTTCTACAGTTTTTGTCGTTATTGGAGAAACTTCCTCAGAAAAATGATCATACAAAGTTTGAGAAGTCTGAGAGATTAATATTTGGGAGAAAGAGAAGGCTAATTCGTGCCATTTTTTTTTATTCCAACAAACCAAATTTGAAGAAAGTAAAAAGAATATGGCTTATTTACTCCCCTAAAACAGACAAAGTATTTTGCTTATACTGCAAACTTTATGGAAAGTCAGTAGCAAAAACAAGTGCTTTGGTGATAGAATTCAATGACTGGAATAATGCAGATCAGCATCTTAATGACCATGAACGGAATACTGCACATATTACTGTAAGAACTATATTTTTTAACCGAAGACAATGTAATTGCAGATTGGACAAAACTTACACAAATAACTTGATGATGAAAAAAGTTATTGGAAGAAAGTATTGCAAAGAGTGGTTGAAGTTCTTAATTTCTTTGCGATAAATAACCTGTCCTTTCGCGATGAAAATATTGAAAACAAAGACTGTGGCCTGTTTTTAGCTACTATGAAACTGATTGGAAAATATTGACCCATACAAAGACAGTTCGTGGAGGGAGAGGAAATGTTTCATATTTATCTAAAACAGTATATGAAGAGTTGATAAATATATTGGCGAAAAACTAACAGAAAACATATCGAATGCAATAAAAAAAATTACTCATTGTTGATTCAACTGCAAACTGTTCACTGTGGACCAGCTTTGCTTTTATAATCCATCATTGTACTGAAGGGGGTAAACCGTCATTGTCATTTTTTTAGGATTTGTTGCCTTAGAAGAAAGTCACACTGGAAAATATTTGGCAGAAACTATTTTTGAGGAACTTAAAAAGAACAATATAGAAATATCGGACTGTGTTGACTAAACTTATGATAATGCAGCCAATCAATCCACGGGCATTAACTATATGCACCTTATGATGAAATATGGGTAATTTTAATGTTCAATTAGATTGAACTTTAAAACAGTAATAACTATCAGAGCAGAAGAAACTTGCAAAGTAAAATATATTGTTTCGTTCTTAACTTTCAATCAGTATAAATTATTTCAATAGTTGGACTGGCTATTATAAATGACTTTTGGTATACTACAAGAAACAAGGGGGAAAATCCGATGTATATGTGAAGGTTGGAAGTTTAATTAGTAGAAGTGTTAAGGTGGCTTCATATCTACTTTCAGAAATTTAAGGGTAACTGCCTTCCCACAACTAGCTATAGACAGTGAAAGGCAGTAGAAGCTGAGACGTTGTTGGTGTAAACACTCAGCTCCATACCCTTATTTGATTTTTTATTATTCTCCATGACAGCTGACTAAATTGACATCGGCGTTTAGATTTTGTCTCATAGATGGGATATCCCGAACGCATTTGGGTGCTATTACCACAAACATTATCGTCATGACAATAAGTTGACAACATGGACCGATAACGGTAATACGATATTTAATTCATTATTGTTTTATAGTGCTGATTTAATTGCCTATTAACAATTCATGTAATCAATAGTTTGTATATATATAATTTATTTAGACAGTGTAAAAAATCAATATGAAATATAGCCTATAATGGAAGTCGAGCCACTTAAAAACTTTGATGATACAACCTTTTTGGTTTCAAATAATAACACTCTACAAAATACATTCTGAGCACTTTCAAAACCCCAGTAACTGACAGTGAATGCTATTAATCTATCTTAAATAATTTTTCCATGAATGACATAGAGGTATAATCTGTTATTTGATTCGTTATTCCCTGAAAATACTTATCCTTTTTTGTTTACCACAAACTTCCTTTATAAATCAAAATTTGAAAAAACTAAACGGAAAGAAGAAAAATACGTAAGTAGGGAATGAAAAGTAACACTAACTCATTATATGTTCTGTAAAATATTCGTACCTTGTTTATTAAACAATGTTTATGCTTAGAGCACAATCGATTAGTTTATAATTTTCTGACCCGTGGTGAGCACAGCAAGTCATTTGTGTAGCACTGTGCTTAACTACAAACAAACAATGTTTTTTCAAAGTATAAGCAGCTGATTCTTGCCTTGAAAATTGTGTGTTTGGCTACCATACGTTTCCTATTAAGTCTGTTAACATTAACATGAAATAAGTTAGAGCTGTATTTCTATGTTCAGATAGCAACAAAATATCGACACCCGGTTTCTAGCGTTGTAAGTCCACAGACATACTGCTGTGCCACTTGGGGTTACTTTGAGAAACAAAAAAAAAGGATTAAGTATGTGTTATCTCATCCTGTTAACGAAAACGATGATTGGGAGGTTTCTTGTTATTTATTTTTATCTGTTCAGTGCACAAAGACAGATTAAAGAAATTTTCATATTTGTTATATTTGCTTTAGATGTCTCCAAGCAACAGTTTTTATATTCTTAATCGTGCGTGATTATTACTATCTTGATTCTAAAACCTAAGTAAAGATTAATTGTTATTAGTTCTTATTTATATTTTGTATAATTATTGTGATGTATTTTTATACTTTATCTACATTAGGAATATCTTCCTTATTACATATCAAATAAAAATTAAATTTCCTATTGCTATTTTCTATGATTTGAATGAACTCTGTCACAAGGCTGGGTGGAAATAAATATCAGTTCATGAGCCGCTGTTCAGATTTTTAGTTCCGATCTATGTAAATAGCTCGCTTTGATTATAAGTTACTATTACTTATTCCAAATTGGTTAATCCGTTGGTATTAACTTTAGCCACCTAATGATGACTAAACAGCTTGAAGAAAATAGGACTATGGGAATGGTTACGGTTGTCTGTTACTTTAAGGCCGGAATATTTGATATGTATCTTCCATTTTTTTAGTTTTAAACTTAGGTATGACAATAAGTAGTATCAAGGTCAATCCGTTGATATTTAAAGAATAAAACTAAGCAAACGAGAATCACTTCAATCATTTAATGAAGGCAAGTTTTACGAATTAATTTTTTTTTCAGTCGTTTGTACAGAAATCGATCTTTTTATTGGGAACATATTCACACTAAATATATTTGTACGTAAGTTTTTTAACTGTTAAAAAATGTGTTTGTTGTACTGTGTAACATAGCAGATTTTGGTATATATATATATGCGAATCAGAGTAGTTATGTTCGCACGGATATAAATGTGGTTGTTGCGTAAATTATTATCAGTCTTTTACTTATTAGTTTTACCGTTTCAAGTAATATTGACAGAGGGGGGGGGATACGTTCCTACTTTAATCAGAGAAAAACTGTAGGTAATATATTACTATTAGATGATCCTCGTTTCTTTTATATGTTGACGCTATTTTGTTAGACCAAGTGGAAATAGAATAATGTGATTTATTCTTGCTACATGTTGTATTTTATATTATAAATTTATAGTGTTTGAAACTCTTTTTTTTTTGTAATTTCGAGTCGAAAATACACGATATTTTAAGCAAAAGTTTTAACCTCTGATCGTTTCAGATGGTAGGACACCACAATAACTTTCCGTCCCTTATTTTGGAACAGTAAAAAGCTCAACACAAGTATGGGTCATTATTTAAAAAAGTATAAATCTTTCAAACAGTCGAATAAACTGAATAAATTACATGATATAAAATAATATGATAGTGTATTTAATAAAGCCTAACTCCATTTGTCACTGATGAAATGTTAGTATATAGTTTTATAATCCAACAATTATTAGCACATTTATTGAAACTAACTACAAAGACAAAATTATCAGTGCTTTGACATAGTAAAATATTTTAGGCCAAAAATGTCTCTTGTCTTGAGCAAAAAAGTCTAATGTTACTCAAAAATGATAAATAGTGCAGAAAGCAAAAAAATATTCCAGATTATAGTACACAGTGCCCTTTTTTTTTTGATAACTTGAGATGGAAAATCCGTTATCTTTTACAGGAAATTGTTATATTTTACTAAATACACTGTGAGACATCAATTCCTAGCGCGTATAATGCCTAGGCTACAGCAGCACGACCTATTGATCAATAACTTGTGTGATATTGAAACACAATAAGGCTGAAAATATTTTAAGCTATGTCATTCTTTACTTGCCCTGTACAGTTTTTCTAGTAAGAACAGTACACAGTAACTGAACGCTGGTATTGAGTAAAAGTTGGCAACGTCTTGCAACTTGCGAAATGTGAAGTTCAACTATTATTATACTCCTTTTTTTATTAGATACCCGTAAAAGGTCAGTAAAGAAAGATGTGATTCAAATAATTATCAATCTTATTGTGATTCAATATCAAAAACTACTGATCAACAGCGTAAGCAGCTTTGACAAATAATACAAGTAGATACTAAAGAAATCTTTAATGTGTGATCATTTGTTTCATGATTTCTTATTTTGTGATTAATAAACGTAATATTGTGGTTTCCAGATACACGAGGTGTTTTCTATCCATTTTATTTACGTGTAAAGTTCAAATAAAAATGTTAAAAGAAATTGAAGCCTACAAGTGTATGTAGTTTTAGAAATAGAACGTTAGTAAAGGAAGTGTCCAGTTCTTTTAGTTGCCTGTTGTTCTGGGTCATTCACCTAAGTTATCAAGTGCGCATTCTCATGTAAAATATTTCTGTAAAGTTGGACTAATTTGAGAAAGTAGACAACAAACTCTTCCAATAGCGAGCCAAGGAATACCTTGATGATACTGCGTCACTATTTTTCGATGGGAATAACCAACAGAGACGTAGGTAGTGTACTTACCCTGGAAATAGTAGCATTATTGTTCTGTCTATATAATGATATATGTTCTTGATCTTGAAATGGGCATTTGAATGTCTGCAGATACTCTAAAAACTTTGAAGCTCCAGTAAAAGTGCTGTCCCAAGTCAATACATTTACTTTGATTCTGTTTTAAGAGATAAATAAAGATTGTATCATTTGTTTTACATTGTATCCACTCTTTCCTTCTCGCGACTCAATCGAAGTCAGATTTGCTCTAATAAACCATTTTCTGTTGAACCTCCTGTTATCTTTCAGATCCTGCTCTATTACTTTTAAGGGAAGTCAGTGAACAATAATATTGGTAACAGTGCCGAACAAGAGAAAGGCCTCAACTTACAGAGTAAGCAGATCAGTGGTCAATTAATAGGAATTTTAGGGGTCTTTGTTCCCGCTTTTTAATAAAGGCTCGAATTAGATACTTAAATTTTATATTAATGGGTTAAACAACTAATTTTGTTGAATTAGTAAGAGTTAAAAACATTGTATGTTTTAATTTTAAATGTTACTTTAGCTTACCCTTATGTCAAACAATCGCTTATCTAGCTTGTGTTTGATTCCTAACGTTAGATAGTCTTCAAAATGTTTATAATTCTCTATTTATCATATAACTGAGTAAAATACTATTCAAAATACAAACTCTTTTGAAAACAAATTGTCCTTTACCTTCAATGTCCTCGAAAATAGTTTTCACTTTCATCTGTTACATATAATAGCCAAGGATTTCATATTAGTCCTGTACTCATTCAGCTTATTGTTTCTTATTTATGTATCTATCTCGTTATCTTTTCCCAGCTACAGGATTGGAGTTAGCGGGATTAACCTTGACAAGTTGACTCAGGATGTCTCAGGGGTGTTCTTATCTATATGGCGTAGCCCCTACAAAGGGGAGGCTAAAAAACCCCGGAAGGTCACCCAAGCATGATAGGGACGTAAGACTGGATTTTCAGGGTCACTGTACCCGAATTCGTCATCGCATTTTCTATTATTGGCCCTCTTCAGGGTGCAGTGGCACCATATTTGAAACTCGCAAGCTAGTGGGACTAAACCTGGCATACGTACTCAGGTACCACTGGGGTTTCCTAACAAGATTATCTGGCAACGTGATGTGGCTTTGTTCTTGGTAAAGAAAGCTATAAGGATGTTTATAAAAGGCAAGAGTTAAGTCTGTTTTGTTTTGTATTCTTGGTTATACGTTAATTGAGGTGATGAAGAGCAAGGATTTGCGCTCAATTCTGTAGATTATCACTAGCATATCGGATATATATGCAGCCACTTTTAACATATTTTTTATAACTACTATAGAGATATTATTCACTCAAACTGTTTGAGTATTTTAAAATTATTTGCAATATCAACTATTTCACTTATGGTTATTGGTTTCACAAATAAACTATTCAAATTATATTTTGGATTGTCTAACCTACATTTCTTTCCTTGTAATTAATGTCATTAATCAATTATTTTGTTTCAATAACAAAACAAATCTATAAAAAATGATTACTATTCATTTAGATAGATATATTGTGTTTCTCACTGAGAATTTTTGATTTCTTTATTGTTATATGTTTCTTAACTCAGAGAATTTTTTTAGGAAAAGGCCTGTTACTAAATCTTACTGTTATATATTTTGGATATTTCCCAGTTATTTTCTTTTTAACTACTATATGTAACATTTCTATTGTATTAGGTCCCAAAGTGTCGTTTAAGGCAGTAGCTAATTTCTTGTTTGATATAAAAAAGGTCCGAAAATTGACGTTGAGCAGTAAGAAATAATATCACTAGTTTTGATTTGATGAACAAGAAACCAGGAGTACATATTTTCCTTTAATCGTTTAGATATTGTATGCTTATTATAGTTTATTGTTTTAGTTTGTTTATTAATCAGTTGTATAACCTAGTATTAAATAGCTAAAAATGTTTGTGTTCTAATAAAAACTGGATTAGTAAGTAAGTCAAAATGTAAGTTTAAGAATACAATGCATTACTTTTGTGTGTATGTGAGTTGCCAGTTAATTATAGTGTTGGTTTTTCCTGTAAAGTTAATCCATACTACGAACAAACGAGTATTTGTTAAGCTTTTTCTATCATTTTCTGAACCTGTTAACTTTCGCAAATTCATTTCATCTGACTTACTGAGTTTCCGTGGTATTCAAATAGAATACCACAAGGCTGTGACATTTTTCTACACTGACTTCGACCAATGTCTGTGTACATTCGCAGTAGCTCGGTGGTAAGCTGAGAGCTTATACGCTAAAGTTCGATGTTCGTGGTGGACAAAGCGCAGATAGCCCATTGTGTAGCTTTGCGTTTAAACACAAACAAACAAAATCCTTTTTGTATTTTTTATTTCATTGTATAGGAACAATTAAAGTGAAATTCAAAGATTATATATGAAAATGTGTTAAACTAGTGCAGTAAATAAATGGATATATTGTGATTATAAATGAATAATATACATCCTCTGTTAATTTTTGTTGTATTACTGCAGATTTTCCTTTCTATAGTAAAAGCTATCTCTTTGAAAAAATCCACCTGTGAATTTTATTAAATGTTATTTTCAACAATACACCAACGAAAATATTTAAGGTAAGAAATATAATTGTTGACATTTTTATTTTGCATAATAGCAGTTACTTGGGGACAAATTTCTTTCCAGGTTTCTGGATTAATATCTGATCATTTTTGTTTTTGATTTTTAGTAATATGTGATAATCTGTTTGAAATGAAATAAATACATATACGTATGTGTATGGTTTGTATAATTATATCTTATTTACATTAAATTATCTATAATAAGCGAGTAATTGTGACTAACTTCTATTCTGTGCTAAGGCCTTCAATCGTAATGCCTCATATATTATTTCGTATTCGTGCTGAACGTTTCAAAAACGAAATATTTTATCTGACTCTATAATTTATTCTGTAAAGACAGCTAGGTAGAGATCTGTTTAAAGCTGTTAAACTCTTTCTGGGAACTAATCTAATGAATTTTCTTTGAACTTCTGCAGAAGTTATAATATAGTAATTCTACAACGAAAGTTGCGGTTGCCACGAGAATGCATATAGCCCATAGTATAAAAATGGCCCATAGATCAGCTATCTCCAAAGCTCTCGTCTGGTCTCCGATGTTATGATTCAAGCTGTTTGTGTAGTGGCCGTTCATTTTCTCTAACCAGTTGTTCACCATACCGGCCTCCACCATCCAGCGTATTCTGAATAGAGTGAGAGAAGGTGATTAATAAAAATGACGCAGATGATAGTTTGTGAATACAGTGTGAGTACATAACCTTCAAGTAACGATATAATTCAAGATTAGAACAATAGAGAGCAGCACATTTAACATTTTATCGCCAATTAAAGTTTATTCTTAAGCTGCAGATTTCGACCTAGCTTTGTTGTGTTTATCTATTCTACTTTTATCCAACTTTTTCAAAGATTCGTATTCTTAATAGGACAATAACCGTGGATTTCAAGTTACACCAAGGGGAACTATAAACCTATTTGTGGATTTATTACATATCTATTAGTAAGATACAGAACTATCACTACTAGGCAGTAAATAATAGTGTAAATAATGTTAATAACGTTAATAATAAATTACGTAACTACAAATTTGTATGTCTCTGTTAATTCACATTATTGACATTCAGCTTATACAAACTTAACTACCCTTTAACGAAACGGTTTAGGCCTGCTAAATAGCTTGACAGATTTCAGTGTACTCTTCTTCATTGATGTTTTGGTTCTTAAGAGTTATAGTACATCTCATATTCCTCAGATAATAATAAAGAAAACAATAATAAGAATTTACTGAAGACTGTATTAGTCAACCTTTAGAAAATATTTAAAGTTTGGTTAACAAAAGGATAACCCATTTCCAAAACTCGTTATACACATCTATTATATAAATGCACGTATATATATATACAAACACACGCTCCTTATAGTTGTTTCGTTTTTACAAATATGTTATTTTACAATTGGATTTCTGTTTATAGTAATCATGTTCAGAATGGCTGCGATACCCGCGGTGGGCAGAGCACAGATAGATCTTTGTGTAGCTTTGTGCTTAGCTACAAACAAACAAAATGATATTCCATAACAACATTGTGGGTCTCAAGAGGTACCGAGGTGAATCGCAAAAGAAAACACTTTAAGCAAACTTATTTATATCTTAACATAATTTTTGAAATCATGTTGTTTTTCTGTAATTAAACACAAACCTACACAATTGTCTATCTGTGCTCTTCCCACCATGGATATCATCACCCGGTTTCTAGAGTTGTAAGTGCCACTGGAGGAAGGGGGGGGGCATTTTTATACAATAATGTTTAACTTTAATGGTATTTCATATGCATCTTATCATGTCTTTTGCAGATCCCTGTCATACCAAACATGCTCGCCCTTTCAGCCGTGGGGGGCGTTATAATGTGACGGTCAATCCCACTATTCGTTGGTAAAAGAGCAGCCCAAGAGTTGGCGGTGGGTGGTGATGACTAGCTGCCTTCCCTCTAGTCTTACACTGCTAAATTAGGGACGGCTAGCGCAGATAGCCCTCGTGTCGCTTTGCGCGAAATTCATAACAAACAAACAAACTTTTGCATATATCCTAATTGTTAGAATGGTCAAAAATAGATGAAAAAAATATATTAGTAAACTTGAAAATTCAAATACAAAACACTATTTTTATGACTTTAAATGAATACGCTGTTTACAACAGCTTCAAAACACTTTATTTTGCCTTTTTTTAATGTTGATGAGTAAAATTCAGGAGGCGAATTGCTATATTATACGACACCACATTAAAAACGAAAAGTAATAGTTAAAAGTAGAATAAATATTTTAAAAGTAATGTATTTCTTAATCTTATTTCGTCTCTAAATCTTTTAAATTTTCAAATATAAATTTCTGTAGTATAGACAAGTCGCAATGAGCACATATTGCATGCAAAATTACCTTGAACAAACAACACAGGTACTTGCATATATATATATATATATATGTGTGTGTGTGTTGTAAATATGGAAATGTTCCAAACACTGGATATAATGCCAAACTTAAATGATCTGTGACGAACGAAATGACTACTTCTATAGAATGAAGTTGAATAAACTTGTCATTGTTTCGAATAAAGGACCAAAGAAAAAATAAAACTACCAACAGAAGTTCAATAATTTCACAATATTTATAAAACATCTTTAGAGGCTCGGTATTTCGAAGAATGCCCTGGTTATTTACTAAACGTGCAAGAAAACGTTCTAGAATCTAATTTCTGTTCTAAAAAACAAATCATAATACCTTATTGTATATAACTGTCATGTAGATAGAACCAAAAGGCTCAACAACACTTAATAAATAATTCTGTTTTAGTGTTTCTCCTACACGAAATAAGTACGATAGCTGTGAGTTAAAAAGTTGGAAGTAAATGTCAATAATTGAACTGGAAATCTCTTTAGCGTCCTCATTTTAATATCCTTGAGTGTGAGTTAAAAGTTACTGTCATTACCACGTCCTTTTTAATCGCTCAATCTAAATGAATTTATAGGTTCCAATAATCAGTAGATTTCATTTTTATAACAGTAAGTGAAAGGTAGAGGTTGAAGTCTTCTGCATCTCTAGAACAGCAGCTTATTTTATTGTGAATATTATGGGATTAATTCATGATGTGAAGATTCAGGTTTTGAATTTCATTGGTATTCTTTAATTTATTTGATGTTTTTGTTGCCAAACACACACGTCAGCCAACTTTATAAAAGCTCCAGCTCTTTCCATTCTAACCCATTTTTAGGTTTGGTACTTTTATGCATCAGAAAAACTTCTTTTTTCAAAATTCAACATGCACGTCACTACCACAAATTACTGTGTTTCAGGTTTTAAAATGATTGAAAAGTAACAAGTATCAATATTGCAACCAAGCTATTACAAAATTTCTGCAAACTGTATATCCGTCAGTTCTACAAATCTAAATAACCGTCAATAATATTATCTTAAATATGTTAAGCATATAAATAAGTATAGTTAATGAAGAACATAAATATGTCTTGCGAATGTAATATAAATACACTGTAATAAATAAGTAAAGTATTCTATTATGAACAAACACTTTGTCAGAAATATTGTTAACAACGAAGGTATTCAACCGTTTCTTCAATGCAAGCTAATCATTATTTGTTTTAGTTTTCTTGCTTATTACTTTACACCATTAAGTATTAATAGTTAGTCGTCGTTTTCTTCTCTTGATATACATTTTAGTTTTAAATTATTGTATAAAATGCAGTCAAAATATCTATCATATACTTAAACAGAATTGTTAATAAAAATGCAATAATAATATAAGATATCAAACCGCAAAGAAAAGAGTTCAATTAAATCACTTTACCTTTGAATGATTCCATTTTTAATGGTTTCTGATAACTCTTTCCTCATCAACATTACAAAATTATGAGGAAACAAAACCTCTTTGACCATATAAAATTCTCCGTCAGTAATCCTAGAGCATTCCTTAAACATGATGTATTTCATGGTGATGGTGTCGCTGATTATTACATTTCTCCCGTGCTGAAGTCCCCTTAGATTTTCAGGGCGATAAAGTACAGAAGGACCCACTCGACTATTGTGCTCGGACACCGTCTTCCAGATTTTTTTAACATCTGGCCAGTCTGCATTCTGTTAAATTAAATTCATACAAAAATATATACAGCTGAATAAGCGTTAACTAATCACTTTTTCATTTATAAAATTACTTAAATATCATTATTATTTTATATCTCTCTATCAATACTAGTTTATGCAGAATCTGAACTGAAATTTAATGGGATCCAGTCCCATAAATTGAAAAGAAATGTAATTCTCAACAAAATCTGAGATATTTAAATACGTTATCTATTTTGTCACTAAGTGCATAAAACAAGAACTTTTAGTCTCTCTATATATATATGTGTGTGTGTGGGTGTTTGTTTTATTTAGCAACACAGAACATTTCTGACTGTAATATAATATGAAAATTCACTGCATAAATAATATGCAAGTGTATGAAAATCTGAAATTTAATAACAAATGGAATGCAATGCAAGAGCCAAAATTATACCCAACTGTACTCAGGAGTGCTCCACAAATAATTACCGATAGGGAGTTATTAACGAACGATATTTCTGTTAACACCGTAACTTGTAACCAGCTCCGCCAACAATACAGCTGGTCACTAAAAGGTGTGATTTTAAATATTTCAATCAAATAAAGTTGACACCAATCAGACGTTTTAAAGTAACTGTAGCATATATAGTAATCATTTGACATCTTACTTTAAGGTAGTCTTCATAAGCAGTTCCTTTCCACACAAAAGGAACTATATCAGGTTTCTCTGCCAAATCTTTCCAAGAGATGATTTTATCAAAATCGTGCTTCACAGTCATAGCAGCCTTCAAATGGCCACTGAAAGCGTTCATCAAAACGATAATTCCCAACCACCAAACACCCACCAGAAGGCGTCCCGATGTCGTTTCAGGCAAATTAGAGGAAGCTAAAACAAATTAGAAGAGGAATAAAGAGCAACATATGTTAGGATAATTAATAAGACAACAACGATAGATATGTCGTAATCATTTATAGAAGGACAGTCAGCCACATTCTTATCAAGACGCACACCTTGAAGTCTTGTCTGGTAGCTTTAAAGTAAATTAATAAAGACATTATTTAGACTTGTTTCCTTGAGATCTTGAAAGAAAAAAAAACATATTTTAGGCACATGCTTTTTTAAATATTATTTTAAGCTTCCCATGAAGGCCTAAATGATCATTAAAGTATTACATGACTATGCCCTTATATCACATCCAGCAACTAATGAGAGCTAGATGTTGAAATTGGAATTGTAATATTTTATTTTGTTTTCACAGTCAGAAAATACGCTTCACAAAAAATTTAATCTATAAACAGTGACACAGTACTCAAACTGTGTATTAAGAGATAAAAGTACAGAAACACGTGAAAACTCAAACTCATTGTCTGAACGAGAAAAGGAAATACAGCTATTTCTTCCTTTTTGGTCACCATAAAAAAATTATGAACAAATCTCTTATTGAATTAAATGTTCTTAGTAGATTCTATGCCTCAAACTGAATAATCGGCGTCCGGAAATTTTCTATTAATTTCCCACGATGGTTAGTCGTCATTCAAAACTACAATTACCTTATCACTGATGAAAAAAAAATATTTTCTAATTAATACTTATTCACAACTTCCGACCTAACTTAATACAAAATTAATCTTAAAACCAAATTATTTCATAAATGATAACTTTTTACATGAAAAATGAATGTCCAGAAAAATAATATTGTTGCGTCAGCGAGGTCACGTGACTGGTGTCACGCCACCTATTTTCTAGAAATATCCTGTTCCTTCAAGAATGCCCTAGCATTTACTAGATTGGGGGTAGCCTGGTATATATAGGATGGTCAGAACGTGACGGAACATCAGTGTAATGAGTAATTGAATGTATGCGGACAAAATATTGTTGGCCACGTGAGATATAGCGTTTGTTATAGCGCGACTGTTGAAAATAAGTGTATCGTAAAGTTGTATTCGGAAATAATAAACCAGTTTTAATAAGTAAGGACCTGTGTCCCTAAAGTTTCGTCGGAACGAAGTTACGGAAAATCAACTAACGAACGGAGACGTAACAGAACCTTAATGTCTCATTTTTGCAGCTGTTCA
>NW_013666192.1:8014-23367 GCF_000517525.1 Limulus polyphemus | reverse complement strand
CATAAGTTATCCCTAATTTGTAATATTTTCAGTCGATACATCCCTGTACGATAGCCGAACTTGCGCCACGATAAAACTTAGATAAGTAAGCACGTAACTTAGCTACACGAGTCGTATAAATTTGTATAGCAACATTCACTGCTATAAAAAATAAATTCGGAAACCTTAGTATTGCTCTATTTCACAAAAAAAGATTTTCTAAAGCACACTATAAATTGGTTTATGTAAATCTAATAATTGCTGTACTTATTCAAACTCTCCCTCAGAATATACTTTATATAAGAAAGGCTAAGATATTATCTTTTTGGTTTTGTCAGAAATTAAGAAGTCTTTTTTTGTAACCATATTACGTTATCAAAAATTTTCCTTCTTAGGAACGAACACGGGCGTGTCAAAAATAAAAATTTAAATAACTGCATCCTGTTTCTGTCAATATTAACACGTTTACAGCATGATTATGCTTCACCTGTATTCCCACGGCTGTCTTTAACATGACAGTAAAGTTTGATGTTTGCTTAATGATTTACCATACAAGTAGCCTATACAAGGCTTGTGTCAGAAGTAGTAGAAAGGAAAGCTGTTGGTAAAACTGTTTAGACGTATGAGTGGTAATAGTATAACAATATACGTCCAAGAATACTTGATTGACTAAAAAATAGTAAAGACCTAATAATTTTAAAATGCATTTTGGGATAAGTACGATTATAAAGATAAATAGATGCACTACGAGTAGTGTTGCCAGGTCTGATCAGAAAAATAAGCCCAATCGACTTTCATAACAAACTCAACGTATTTTGGGGAAGGATGAGGAGAGCTTACAAACTTTTCCCTAACTTTAATCACCTAACAAACATTAAGTCGTTCAACTAACACAACACAACGTATACAAGCGATTATTATACAATTACACAACGTATATAAGCGATTATGATACAATTATTATAAAACAACGTATATAAGCGGTTATGATAAAATTACTACAACACAACGTATGTAGTGGTTATTAATTCATAATTCAAGTTCAACGTAGATGCACAGCTCTGCTGAACTATGTTCCCTCATAAAGTGCAGAACGCTAGAACAAGTGAAAATATATGAATGATTTAGCATTATTTCAAAGCAAACACAGCTAGTACATAATTTATTGTGGGTATTTTTAACATTTTTAGAAGAAACCCACAAAACCGATCAACTGAAAATGAGCCCAGAAAAAGAACAACCCACGGCATTAAACATTTTCAAGTGACTCTGGAACAAAACAGCATACTAAGAAACCGTAATATATTTTTCCATGAACATGATTTATTCAATTTCTACAAGTTTTTGACTCTCTTCATACAGCTTTCAACGGGCCAAATGGTAGTGTATATTGTTTAAGAACGCGAACGTTGTAATGCGTTCAAAGCGCCCCTCAGTGGCACAGAGGTATGTCTGCGGACTTACAACGCTAGAAACCGGGTTTCGATACCTGTGGAGGGCAGAGTACAGATAACCCATTGTGTAGCTTTGTGCTTAACTTCAAAACAAACAAACATCTAGCAACAACAGTGACATCTACCTTATTGCCAAACGACCTTGAAAATGAACACAGTATAATAAGAAATGAATTTAAGGTGGTAGACAAAGAATCTGACGAAATAGAAGAAAAATTAAACAAACCATTCCCATAACCCTTATAAAAGGTAATATTCCTTCTGGAAGGCATCAAAAATAAAGAGGCGAATGCAACATGTCTCCGGCATGCAATCCCAACATGCTGAATTTTGACACTAGAAAAAAAACTGGAAAAAACACAGAAAAATCTAAAACTGTCTATATCATTGTTAGGGACCTGAAAGAAGGAATCTTTGTACTAAATCCTGTGTAAGTTTACGAAAATTCCAAATTGTGTTTTCCTCACTGAAAAAATGAGCAAAAGATAAAAATTCTAAAAATTGTCTATATCTCTGTTTGATACCTGTAAGGAGTATCTTTGTACTAAATCCCACGTAAAGTGGTCGAAATACGGACACAAAATGAACCAAAACTCCTAAAATTATGCTTTTTGTGACCTGTTAACCCCCTATAATGACCAAAAACGGATAAATCCTATGTTTTTGTATGTAGATGTATGGGACCTGTAAAAAACTATCTTTTTACCAAGTCCAGTGTAAATTAGTCGAAATACGGCAGACTAATTGCCAGAAAATCCTAAAATTATGCTTTTTGTACATCTTGACCCTCCTATAATTAATAAAAATAAGAAAATCCACCATTTTTGTTCGTCAGAGTGTGGGACCTGAAGGAAAGTATCTTCGTACCAAATTCCATTGTAAATTGATGAAAATATGGCCGAGTAATTGATCCAAAACCCAAAAAATATGTTTTTTGTAAGCTCTGCCTCCCCCCTAACATTACTCAAAATGGGTAAATCCAACGTTTTTGTATGTCAATGTGTTGAGCGGATAAAAATTTATATCTGTGCCAATTTTCAGCTTGATTGCTATACATATGATCACACAGGAGCCCAAAATATACAGATTTGGTTATTTCACCTTTGATACCATAAAATCCTTAAAAAAGTACTAAATGAAAAAGTGAAAAAGGCGTCAGAGCGTATTGGACCTAGGTATAACCCTACCAAGTATTGGACAAAATGTTTGCATACTATTATATATTGATGTTATTGTCTACATCCATGGAGTAGTTATTGATTAAATGCCAAAGTAGGCAAAGAGAAGGTAAAGGTAGTGTATGATTGGACAAACATGTACGAGTTGTTATTCTGGTCTATGTAAGTTGTTTTGAACATTTGTTCGTCAAAACAGCTATATACACCTGTTTTGTATAAAAGAATATGCTTTTAGTATAATTTTCTTCGAAACAGACCTACGTTTTGTTCAGACAATTTCTCTGTACTTGGTGTAGAGTCATGCCTCGTCACGTGCCAGATGTTATAAGGTGTCAAATTGTTCGACTGTCCAAAAATGGTATGAAGCAAACGGACATTGCCAGAACACTAGGGTGCCCTCAGTGTACTGTATTCAAAATCCTGAAACGTCATCGGACTACAGGAAACGTTGGTCCAAGAAAGTCTACTGGTAGGCGCCGAAACATTATTGCCCGAGATGACCGTGTTTTGATCAGGTTAACACATCAAGGTCGAATGAAATCTTGCAACACCTTACGACAGGAATAGCATGAACACATTTATTTCAGAGTATCCAGAAGAAAAGCGAATAGGAGACTGACCAAACAAGGTTATTTTGCAAGAAAAACTATTTGCAAACCGATATTAACTAGAATTCGTCGTTCTCACTGTGTTACTTGGGCATGACAGCATGACTCTAGTGACATGCCATCTTTACAGGCGAGTCCTATTTCCGGCTTGTTAAAGCTGTAGGTAGGATTCTTGTTCGTCGTTTGCTTAGAGAACAAATGGGGGAAACTGTTTTCTCACAGGGAACACACAGGAGGTGGTGCAGTACATATTTCGGTAGCTATTCATCGAGGTGGAAAAACTGTTCTTCATATCCTCAAGAGAAACGTCAACGGCGTCTCCTACAGGCATCAGGTGGAGATGATATTTTTGTCATATGCTACGACAATGTTTGGCAGTAACTTTGTGTTCCAGGATGATATTTTCACCGCCCACAATGCGTGTATTGTACAGGATTATCTCGACCAGGGGAACATTACAAGATTGCCAATGCTAGTAAAGTTTCCAGATTGTAATCACATTGAGAACTGTTGGGCAGAAATTGTTAACCATGACTCTAAACTAGCTACTGTAGCTGAGTTGTAGCGCCTTCTAGTGACAAGTTGGAATGAAATCATGGTGGATTACATCAATAACCTCATCGACAGCATGACACGTCACCTTGCGGGGGGTTATTAGAGTACGAGGAGTACTAACCAAGTACTGAAAGTTTAATATGAAATGATATAAGATTATAGACGCTATTCATAATAATCTGATGTTACATTTTGTAATTATAATATGTTTTGGTAAGGTTTTGTTGTGATAGGTGAAATGCTGAATTACACATCTTTCTACAGGTGTCTGATAAAATTGTTCGCTATTCTAATAAATCATTCGTGATGTTAATAGAACGTCTCTAATTATATAAGTTACACATTTAGATGTTTAATATAACATGTATTTCTCAGTTTAGCAGTGCTAAGTGTATTTGTATTCCATCTTGATAATAACGATCTTATTTATTACAAAACATGCAAATGTTTTGGCCAAGACTGTATTTAACTGCAAAATTTCGCAGTACGTGTCTCAAGCAGTTACGTGATATGACTGATTTGCAAACTTCTGGTATCAGTCATGCTGATCTAGGGAAATCACGTATTAAAAAGAACGAGAAAAATGTTGAGTCAGTTGTCGAAATTCTGGAGAGTCAGTGGACAAATCCATTTGACAGCGATCCGTTAGACCTTGTAAGCCTGTCGACAGGCAATGCTGCCACAGAAGATTTTGTAGACGGTCTTTTGAAGAAACAAGAGAAATGTGAATAAGCCTATGAAGATTTTAAGAAAGTAAAACTGCATGAGGGAAAAACTAAGCAGTTTTCCGACAATATGCCGAAAACGAAAATACGACGTTCAGCAATATCAAGAAGCAGGACAAGTTGATGATAAGCAACAAAGAAGCCATTTTAAAAGCTGACCATAGAATATTGGGCCAAATGATACTAATAGCTACAGGAAACAGTTTTAACATGTAAGAAGTGCTCAACCACTCTCTTGGTCCACTTCTTTGGTCACTGGCTAACAACGACGGAACAATGAAGAAGAAAAAAGCTACCTTGGCTAGAGGGCTTGAAAAGAACTTATCTCCTATTAAGTTTGTTGTTTCACCACCAGCTTCTATAATTGATGGTCTGAGATTAGTCCAGATGATCCACGTCGAGAATCAAACTTTTTCTGAATTGTCTGGATTTTATCTTGAAAATTAGTGGCAATAATGAAATAATTGATGATCTATTCGACACATTCAAGGAAATATAAATTAAAACGGCTGAAAGAATGAATAGAGGATCTGATAGAGGAGTGATGTTTGCTAACATCATACTCGGGCACGGAATCAAACAGTGAAGACGTTTGCTATCTTAGAAATCAAACAAAAATAAACTTACTTCGTCCCTTCTGGATGACTGGAAAAGTCCGCATTATAGGAATCAGTTGAAAACTAAAGTTTTTTATACGACATGTGTCGATTATTGTTTTAAAATAACATCGAAAAAGACATAAGAGGTAGATGAGCTAAAAACTAGGCAGGTATATAGGTATGACGTCATCATATTTTGTCCCGTCCCCCTAAAATTTCCGCTCAAAACGACACTTATGAATAAAAAAGAGTTTGCTTTTGAAGTATTAACAATTGTCTAAGATAACAGTGCGCAACAACACTATAGATGTATATTTTATTATCAAAAACCATTTTTCTGGCAGCAGTCTGGCCTAAACGTTTCTCAATAAAAGGTGTAGTAGCTCACTTAAGCTACCCAATACTGAAGGCTATCATTTTGTATTTTAAAGATACTTAGCTACTCAAAAAACACTATGACAATTACTTCCAAATTTGGTACTAATTTCTCAAATTTCAGCCATTGGCCCAGATATTTAATACATACACAAACACATTTGCTTGTACCTTTAGTCGCAGGTAAAGTTTAGATATTACTATCAGTCTTATAATATTTCAAGTTCACTTTGGCATTGTTTAAGAGGAATGATTTTCTTTTCTGTTCATCTTATCTTTTTTCATAAAATCATCTCTTCTTTTAATCTATTTTAAAGTTCATTATGTTTCCAAAAAATGAATTAGATAAAATAACGATCTCTTAAGCTATAATATATGCATATATATACTCTTAATACTGTTACGCCTCCGTTCGTTAGTTAATTTTCCGTAAAAATTCTTTCCGAAGAAACTTTAGCGATACAAGTCCTTTCTTAAATAAAACTGGTTTATTCTTTCTGAATACAACTTTGCGATACACTTAATTTCCACAGTCGCGCTATAAAAAACGCTATAATTTACAACAAACGTCTCACGTACACGACTCAACAATATTCTCTCTCTGTTCGCAGTTCAATTACACAGCATTACATTGTTGCCGTCATGTCTTGGCCGTCTTATATATAAAAGAATACCGAAATCTAGTAAACGCTAGAGCATTCAGGAACCTTTGAGAATATGTCGTGTTACCAGCGTCACATGACCACCGCTGTCGTAACAATACCTTCACTAGTTTTTTAGGAATAGGACCGTGTTTCAGGACGTCATAGGAAGAATGTGTCGTGATTTATCATTCTTATCACTTTAAAAGCTCATATGTTCACCTTTATCTAACTTTAACATACGTTTAATACTACTTAGCTTCTGGTAACTGACATGTCCCGATTTAAAAATAGCTCTGATCAGAAATTCCATCTAAGATTTTTAAGGAAAAGGGAAAAATTCTTACGGAGGTCCAGAAGCCAAGCAATCCCTAGAAGTTCTTGGCTTTTAATAAAGTGAAAATGCAATAAATTTTGGCCTGGTATTGAATTGTACTGTAGCTTTATCGCAGCACATACTGAAAACTGTTATTGTATTGTCTGGTTCTTTTAATCTTCTTTGGGGAGAGTCATACTGCTCCTTCCTTCACTCACACACATAAATGACGTCCATGTATCTGGTTTGTTAGCCAATGAGCAACAACCCGTGTTCTGCAGTCGAATTCACAAATATCCATGGTTCTTACGAAGAAGAATTTTTGCAAACTACCTAATTATATTTTTCCTTTACTTTTTCTTTGAAGAATCGTTGTAATTTAAACTATTCTTTATCTTTGATATTTCTTTGACATATCTCGTGTCACATCTCGTAGTCCATACATCTCATTTAGGGTGTACTTGATATATGTGTGACGAACGTTGGAACGAACTTAGAGATATATTCTAAGCGTTGAATAACTGCTTTAGCCATGACGTTTCAAGATGAAAGTCGCAATAGAAATTCAGAAAATGTTGTTTTCACGAAAAACTTAAGAAACTCTATACAGCATGGCTTAATGATCCTAAACATGAAAGGCTACACTTTCATTTTAGATTACTATCCACGGATTTAATAATACTTACTTCTCGGAACTGCAGACTAATTCCTACAAAAACCCTTAATCTAAAGAAAATGTTCCTATGTTTCTTGTATTTGTTCTTGTCATGATATAAAAGCCTGTTTTGTTTAAATATTAGTGATTAATTTATATTTTGAGAATGCGAGCAATAAAGGATTAAAATACTAATTTTGTCAAGTTTTTAATTTTTTGGTGTAAAAAACAAAATATAGTACTGGATCTGAATTCTTAAATAACTGGACTTTGATTTAGTAGTCTCTGTTGATAATGTAGACGAAGATCTGAAAATACAATTTCTATCAAAAGGAAATATGCATAACTCCCTTTTGTGTTGTTGTTGTTTGTAATTAAGCACAAAACTATTACATCATTATACCATTCAAAAAATCCTGTTGTGATAAAAGAAAAATTTAGTGTACTGATAAATTTCTGATGCTATTAGAACGATAATAAAGTACTTTATCTAACTGTGTATAAGCAACATTAACACAATTTAACATTGTTTGAGAAAAAGAACTAATAACATAAAAACTTTTATATTTTACAATTTTTCAAGCAAAAACGAATAGCAAGCTTGTAATAGAAAAATCAAGTAGAATCTATAAATGACAAAAAATGTCAACTGTTTAATAAGAATATTTGAACTAACCTTCACAAAATATTGAGGCAAAAAAGTTCCAAAAATGTTCTTTAATTCGGTTCACTGCTATCGTTTTCAACCTATACCTTGGATCAGTAACGACATCAATTAGAAAAGAGACCATGACCATGACAACCATAGTAACTATCAACATAAGCCAGACCTGTGAGAAAACGTGGACAAAAAAAATCGGTTAATTTTTGTTTTAAAAAAATACAAATAATAAAATAACAATTGATTATAGTTAAAAATTTAATCTCAATATTTTCGTTTAAGCACTTTAATTTGATGAATTTCGCGCAAAGCTAATAGAAGGATATCTACTCTAGCTGTCCATAATTTTGAATAGAGGGAAGGCACCTAGTTAATAGCACCCACCGCCAACGTTTGGGTTATATTTTATCAACGAATAGTGGGATTGACCGTCATATTATAATTCACATCTGAAAAGACCAGCATGTTCGATAAAGGGTTTCGATCCATGATCAGCAGATTGCAAGTCGAGCGTCATAACTACCAAGACATGCCTGGCCATAAGCAATTAAGAGGTATCGACTATTCAGTAATCTGAATATGATAACTTTTTGTTCTAAAGAAGAAATGTAGAGAGTAAGTAGTAAAGTTTTATAATCACAAAGATCAAGGAACAGCTTTAAATATATAACTAAAAATACCACATTTTAATCTTAAAATGTTGTCACTCACAAATACGTGTTTATAGTTTGACTCCTTTGATCCACAAAATATAGAAAATTTTAAAAGTCAAATTCAGTACATATATATATATATATATAAAGAGAGAGAAAGAGAAAAAAATATAATTTTCGTTTAAAGTAAATTTATGCATGTAACTTCAAGTTTAAATCTTCGTTAGTAAAGTATTAAAATATTCATGCAGAGATAGAACAAGCAACAGAAACAAAATGTGCAAAAAAATAAGGCTGTCCTTTATCATACGCAATGGAGGAGGAAATGCGATTCGCTGTTGTTTCATTTTATTTCATTGAAAGTAAATTTATTTACTATAAACGAATGTTATAGTTAATATAAAGCGAAATAAAATATAATGGGAAAAATATATAGTTTAAAAAACATCTATTCAGCATAGTGATTCCAAAAAAACAAAAAATACCATTGGTTGCTGTCCATTTTTGACTTCATCTTCAAGTTTACTAATATAAAGTCAAGCTATGGTTCATGGCAAATTTAATTCGAAATTTTAAATCTCTGTTAGCTATTTAAAGTATTAAAGCAAAGATTGTAAAAAGAACATAAATAAATATTTGAAATAAATTAATTATGCACTTTACCTCAATGGAGAAAAGAGTATACGATTTCCTGTTGTTTCATTTCTAATTACTTCAATTAATTAATTCATTTATAATTTTAGTTTGACACCCTACTTCAGAACATAAGTAGAAATGGCGAAATATGGATTTTTAAATAAACTATAAGTTATTGTTTGTTGTAAAGCACGAAGCTATACAATGTGATATCTGGGCTTTCACCACCGCGGGTATCGAAACTCGAATTTTAGTGTTATACTCCCAGAGACTTACCACTTAACCACCAAAAACGTGTCTAAAATAAGGCAAATTTGTTTTCAATTTTGCACATTTTTGGAATAACGAAAACGAAAGTTACATCAAACAATATATAAATATAATAAATGACAATTTTTCCTTACATAAAATTACATTTTTATATTGACAATGGGAGATAGAAGCTTATCACGCCATTACCTAAAGTAAAATCATTATAACCTGCAGAACAAGCCTAAAGACAATAATTTAGTTTTCTTTAGTAAGTGAAATTTCATATGAAATTTATTTTGAACAAAGTCTTGAATGCAAAGTTAAAAAAACAAGTGAATAAAATAACTTTCACTAAAATCAACAAATAGTAAAATATAATAAAATCTTGTTATTTTATTTGAACATCTTTTAAATGTTTCGATAAACACTAAACTAATGAAATATATATTTGCATTTTTAAATGTACAGACCATTAGGCCTAAAAAAAGAGAAGAATGCTAACAAACATATGATAAAATTCTTAAGCCCTGCAAATGGGCAAATTGCTCATGTAAAGCTGCATTTCACAAAGAAAGATCTTATTTTTTAGCATTCATAAGTAACCTTGTTTTGTTTTTCTTGTTGTGATAATTAAATATTCTACTTACTACCATTTGAAATAATTTACTTTCACGAATAACAGCTTCAATTATAATTCTAAAGATGTAAGCGTTTTTACACCAGAAAATTTTATTTTCAAGTTTACATGATAATTCAGAAAAAGTTTCCTTCTAAAAAAATTATTAAATTATTTTACAGTTCAGACGAAATAAATAAATCAAGTCATTGAAAGTTTAATGTTTAAATCTTTAACTCGTTTTAATATTCGTAAGTTTTGTTTGTTTGTAATTAAGCACAAAGCTACACAATGGACTATCTGTGCTCTGCCCACCACGGTTATTGAAACCCGGTTTCTAATGTTGTAAATCCGCAGACATACCGCTGTGCCACTGGGAGGCGCATCAAACCCCGGACTTTACCATTGTAGTTCCTTAGACTTGCTGCTATCTCACCGGGGGATTATTCTTAGGTAACTTTTTCTTTATGTTAAAGGTAACATAATAATTACGTGCACATTTTTGAGTGCTATAGTATTTGTTTTATTCCAATTAATTTAAGTAGGGTGACTTTTGTTTTAGAGTTATAACAATAGTTCTAGAATTTGATGGAAAAAAAGAATTGATATTTAGAATTCTTTTGGGTGGGCAGACGTGTCAGCAATAACTCATCTTAAGGCAGATGATTAGGTTTGAACATATAATTAGAAAAGAGGTGTTTATTCATATGATGGAAGTCCTGAAAACCAATTTTTACTTGAAAGTCAATTTTTCCCATTTACTGCGTCCATGATATATTTCTAAAAACAAAGTTCTCATCAGGAGTATTTGTACTATGAGCAGCAATTAGAATTTAACAATATCTCTTATTTATGTGATAATAAACCTCTACTAAAAAGTATGTGTCAACACAAAGAGAATAAATTATTTCAAGGCACAAAGAAATAAAATATTTCACAAACTAGAAGTTAAGAAATACCGAGGAAATACCTGCCAATCAAAAGTTACAATGTATCCGAAAACGTTAGCTGTGTTTTTTTTCATTCTACCCGCCATAATTGCTAAGTAACCACTGGCAAGGCTTGGCGTAAAAGTGGCAACTTTTGACCTGTCATAAGTGGTAGCAAATGGTCCAAGAGCAACGTCAGACTCCTAAAAACACAAACTAAGAATTAATACTTGTACTTTGTATAATATTATATTTTTGATCAACTATTAACTACTTTGAAAATCCATTTGATTTTGGATTGTTATTCATCTGATTTCAATTGCTATTCGCGAGATAATTTTGTTTGTTTGTTGTTGTTGTTCATGAAGAACACTTGGTGCATTTTATAAGCTTGATAATCATTGTATCTAGAGAAATGACAATCAACCATATTTTCTTTAAAACACATAAATGTTTCAAGCTCAAATCTGCACTCAATGGACTATGTACACTACTTCAATAACAAGGACAGAACCGGAATTTCAGTGTTTTATAGTTTCTCAAGCTTACCGCTGAGCCACCGTTGGGACTCATAAGACATAAAATACTGTGGTAAAAATAAAGACACCTTTGTTGGGTGAAAGTCATTCAAACTTTCAACAATCAAATAACCACATATTGTACTTAATATAGGAGATATTTCATATGCTCCTCTATTCATCCATGGGGAAAGCTGGACAAATTCACAATATTGTATTGAATAATAATTAGAGGATACATTGTGTTAGGGGTAATTTGCCCGTATTGCAATTATTGCAAAATTGTAATTATGGGTACAGTGCATTTCGTTTTTCCAAAATCGATACATTCTTACATTTATAGTTTAATATATAAAAATGGATAATGACAAATGTTGCTCACATTACTGTAAATCATTCCAATCATTCCACTCCAGCTCCCGTTAGGACGCTTCATTCCCCATTCTCTGTCTTCAGGCATGTAGATGTCATAACTGGGAAAATCAAAATAGAAAAATATACAAATAGTTAAAAAAAACACAAAATGAGATAAGAATTTAGTATTTGTTATTGGTGTGGCGTATTTTACTCGTAAATTTACCTTTTTTTTTTACATTTGATTTCAAACTACATATTGACATAAACTTATTCATTTTTACTAAATTTCTCTTTGTGTCTTCGTGCATACATATATATATATAAGAAACACTGCAATATCAGACTTTTTTTTCTTTCTTATATTAATTTATTCTACCGGTTTCGTGACTTCAAAGGTCATATATATATATATGTTGCACACTTGTGATGGACTTACTCAGAACTATAAGGCTTTATTGCAGAAGCAGTAATATAGATTATTATCTCAAAGCCACCTGGTAGTTGGTGTTAATGTTAGTCATTTTTTATATTCACTCGTTTATATTCATTTTATGTTTGCCACAGACAGAAAAAGAGATCGTTCATTTGTGATTATGATTTGCACTGCAGTAAACTTGTGTTTTTCTGGTTACTTCTTGTTCTGAACTCCAACCAGCAATATCGTGATATCGTCCTCGATTATTATGTGCATCTCCAAATTTATCTTTATTTTTATGATAAAATCTTAGGTTCGGTTTTGTTTTCATTTAGCTTTTAATTGCAGAGAATTTATCTTAATTCATTCTTCAGTTATTATTGTGATATGTCTCTTACATACCTCTGCAGTCACACTGTAAAGGTTTATACTTGTTGTACCCTATTTCTATATATTTCCTTCCCTGGGTTGTGGAACATACTTAAACTGCCGAATGACAGAGAGATTTGTACAAGTTAGTAGGAGCAGGAGGTGTATCTCCCTTATATTAGTATAATCGGAATATTTGTTTAGGTAGTATTGGTTTGTGAGATACCACATAACGACTTCAGTCTGATTTAACAGTACGTACCACAAGTTTCTGACTCTGCCATCATCTTGTGATGAAGTTGAAATTGTTCTTTATTCAACAGCAAGTAACAGTTTTGAGTACTGGATATAGAACTTTGCTCATACAATAGAATAAGACATCAGATATTAAACATCATGGGTGTGTAAGACATAGAGGTTACTACTTACAAATGCACATATGACATAAAGTTTACCAAGAGGTTTACCATCAGATAGTATAGTCAGCATCTTGCCATAATTCCGTAAGCCCTTAAGGCAACCTTGATCCTTCTCAGCTACCATGGTATACTGGCAACACCATGAGACCATTTCTTGTAGCTGAAGTTGACATGGAATATGATAATAATGTGTACCTCTATGTGTTGCAACGTTTTGCTGACCGTCTTACCTAAGGACACCACATCTATCAGTAGGCACACCTTTGGACTTTGGAGAATGAGGAGGGCCTCCCTTGGATACTGACTGCATTTCAGTTACACAGTGGTACAAATGATGGTAGCATGTACATGTCTACACCACTATCTTTCAATGGTGTTGATGTGAAGAATGGTAACTTATTACTTTTTAACCCTTTCTGGACTATGGGGTCGTCAATGATATCCCTTGATTTTTTTCCCTCTCACAATGGAAACACATCACTAAATTGCATGAAACTTAGTATAAACTTATAAAATGGTATCTAATTTTCTCTTTAAGACAATTATTGCAAGTTGATAAAGTTTTTCTATCATTTCGTATGTCATGAAATCTCCAAGTTTTATTGCAAAAATCTTTTTAAAAAAAAAACTTTTAAAACACCTCCCTTTGTCTTAAACTTTCAATTTTTGTTATTGTTGATTGGAAAGTTTCATTTGATCTATCCGGTCATTTTTAACTTGATTTGTTTTAAGTAACATATTTTTTTTCAAACTTCATTTTATCGATTGCACTAGTCACCAATACCGGCCATAAATCGTAAAAAACACCACATAAACCGGCAAGGATTTATTAATGATCTAAGACCTGACCATTCAAAATGGTATCAGATTAGGCTAAGCACCAATATCTTTTTATTGACAAAACTCTTGGTCGAAATTCTTTTATATCTGATAAATATACTTTCTTTTCAATATTATTCGTGATTGGTGTTTGAATATGATAAACTTAAAAATTATATTATAAGGATTTGAATCACGTTTGACTCACAGGAGTGTTTTGCCTTTGCCTTTACTACTGTACTCTCGAAACCTAATAACTAACTAAGGCTTACTTGATATTTTTATCTAGAAGAAAACTGCTATAATTTTCAAACAAATATAATATAACACAAAAACATTTTTAAAAACGAAAAGAACATCTAAAGAAACTACTAAAATATTTCCAGCTCTCTGGTTTGTTCTTAAATCTTCCAAGTTTCTCACTAAATTATTTTGTTGTTCTCTGCAGAAGCTACATCTAATAACTTTCTCAAGAGACTATAACACCACTTTATTTGCTTTAAATTGGCGTATCTAATTCATAATCTGCTCTATCCAATCGTATTTATACTTTGTTTATACCTATTTTCATTAGCAGATGCTATCACCCTTTTTATAACTTCTTTTTTGTGATGTTAATAGAGGCCTGTAATGATAAATCTTGGGACAGAGAAGGAAAATCAGGAGAGAAACAAAACATTTATTTGTTACATGAGATTAAGTATTTTAGGTTAACTGTTGTGAGTAAAGGATTATACATCAAAACCAACAAATTGCAAGAGCAAGAGGTGATACTTTCTTAGCAAATAAAAATCTATGCTTTGGTATGGGAAGAAAGATTCTAAAAAATTATAAGTGCATTGCTTACAGGTGATTCTCCTTGGAGTTTTGCAGAAATCCAAGTTTGAACATTCTTTACATTTTGTTTTTGCACAGTACATTAGATTAATTTCTAAAAATGACAAAATATCAATTATAAAGTATCTTAGAGTAAAACATTATTAAAATAACTAGAATAATTATTTTTACTAACATTTTGAAATTTGATATGCAGTTGATACAAGAAAGGTATTCAACAGTCTTAACATGGCTAACTTTACACTATATATATGCTGTGTGTGTGTGTAAAGAATAGTTGTAATTTCATTTCCACTTCTTATTTCATCATTTAAACCCTCCAATTTGTTTTTAACAACGAAATCCACTATCATCCAGCTACTAAGTATTTGTAGGCTAATTAGTCTTATTCGATATTACGTTGGTAAAAACACTTAGTAAGACTGTTTTCATTAAAGACGTAAAATTTGCTCACGATAGTTAAAATATGTGTTCAATA
This sequence comes from Limulus polyphemus, assembly GCF_000517525.1. NCBI lineage: Eukaryota > Metazoa > Arthropoda > Merostomata > Xiphosura > Limulidae > Limulus > Limulus polyphemus. Next base: position 8,323 of record NW_013666192.1, on the reverse strand, counting down.
TATAGACTTGATTGTGATATGCAAAAAACATCAATATGGATATTGTTACGACAGCGGGGGTCACGTCATATTCTCGAAGGTTCGTGAAGCCTCGAGTGTTTACTAGATGTGCGGTATTCTTGTATATAAGACTGCCAAGAAGTGACGGCAACAAGGTAGTTGAATTGCAGACAGAGACGGACAGTTGGGTCGAGCGCGTGAGTCATTTGTTGTGAAGTATAGCGTTTGTTTGACTTATAGCGTGACTGTGGAAATTAAGTGAATTTCAAAGTTGTATTGAGAAAAATAACTAGTTTATTTAAGAAAGGA
>NW_013666192.1:6137-7014 GCF_000517525.1 Limulus polyphemus | reverse complement strand
AGAGCCTGCAAGAGCTGGCACAGGACTTGGAAAGTATGGCACACAAGGCCTACCCAACTGCTCCACCCGATCTCCTCAAGTTGTTGCTGAGAGATCAGTTAGTAGATGCCTTTGACAGTCCACAACTCAAGATACTAGTGAAGCAAGCACACCCCTCTATTATGCAGGATGCAATGGCCAGAGCTCTTGAATTTGAATCCTACGTTAAGTCCAGCACAGAGGTACCAAGGTTGGTACAGTTGTCAGGATTCAAGGCCAGAAAAGGGCAGCTTTCAGAGAAGCTTGGGGGACTTTGCTGGCACTGTAACAAACCTGGGCACAAGAGAGCTCAATGCTGGCAACTTCAACACAGGGAAGATGCCATGACAGGAAAGGTTGTTGGAACTGTGGAGAGCAAGGACATATGAGGAGCCAGTGTAAGAAGAATATTACCAATAAGTCAGCCTCAAGGAAACCAGTAGTGGTTCGTGTTGATGGACACCTACCAACCCCAATCGTGAAATTTCTAACAGCTAGGTGTAAAATGCCCAGCACACATAGTGTCTACGTGACAGGGAAGCTGGATGGCCAAGGGTGCAACTTTGTCATAGACTCTGCGTCTCAGCAAACCCTTGTGAGCATCAAGGTGTTAGATCATGAAGGAGTACCAGAAGCCATACAGAAGCTTTACGGTGTGACAGGACATTCTACAAGATTGTGAAGACCAGTGTGGGTAACTATTGAGCTAATGGGCATAAAGGACAGACAAAAAAGTATACTTGGCTGACTTTGAAGACCAATGCATATTAGGATTGGACTATCTACTATCAAGGAAGTTTGTAATTGATTTTAATAAAATGACGTTTGGGACAACAAAGGCCAAGTTCCGGTTACTGTT
>NW_013666192.1:4509-5137 GCF_000517525.1 Limulus polyphemus | reverse complement strand
GTGACTAGTATCACGCCACCTGTTTTCTAAAAATATCCTGTTCCTTCGTGAATGCACTAGCATTTACTAGATTGGGGGTAAGCTGGTATATGTAGGATGGTCACAACGTGACGGGACAATGTGTGTAGGTAATGAGTAATTGAACTGCAGTCAGAGAGTGTGTAATTGAGTATTGTCGAGCACGAGCATGTGAAACGTTCTAGCGTTTGTTATAGCGCGACTGTTGAAATTAAGTGTATCGTAAAGTTGTATTCGGAAAGAATAAACCAGTTTTATTTAAGAAAGGACTTGTGTCGCTAAAGTTTCGTCGGAACGAAGTTACTGAAAATTAACTAACGAAAAGAGGCGTAACAGTATGTTATTGTTGAGCGGCTCTTAGCATGACTGAAATGCTCAACAATTAATTTTCGCGGTGGGCAGTATATGTAGTTCAATGAAACCAAGAGTGCAACACTATTAACCTTTTTAAAGTCCATGAATTAAGTTAAATTGATAGATTAACTTAAACTTTTCCCATCAGTGGGGACAGGTATTTTTGCTAGTTCAACTAGGACGGGTTTTTGTTTGTTTGTAATTAAGCACAAAGCTACACAATGGGCTATCTGTGCTCTGCCCACCGCGGGTATCA